>NC_068393.1:20615643-20785643 GCF_023724105.1 Carassius gibelio
GTAATAATATTGTAAATTATTATTTTAGTTTAAAATATGTTTTCTATTGTAATATATTGTAAAATGTAATTAATTCCTGTGATGCAAAGCTGAATTTTAAGCATCATTACTCCAGTCTTCAATAAATAAAATATTATGCTGATAATATAATTAATAGTGGGAATTTTTCATTAAATAAAGAAATATGAAAATAAGTATTTTCACTTGCATATGTTTTTTTTCTAAATGGGAAAAAAAAGTGTCTTATGCTCACCATACTTGCAATTATTTGATTTAAAAAATATATACATTAAAACTGTAATATTGTGCAATATTATTAAATTTTCAAATAGTTGTTTTCTATTTAAATTTATTTTAAAATGTAATTTATTTCTGTGCTGCAAAGCTGAATTTTCAGCATCATTACTCTTCATTAGTCATTAGTCTTCAGTGTCACATGATCCTCAGAAATCATTTTACTGTATTATGCAATTTTTCTCTGCTCAAGTAACATTCATTTTTATCAATGTAGAAAACAGTTGTGCTTCTTCATATTTTTGTAAAAATCATGATATGCATGAGCTACTGAGTCAAATCTACAATGCTTATTGTCTTTTGATATAAAAGTTTAACTTGGCAAAAATGAGCAGTGCTACTAACATTTAACAAGCAGTACTGTTTCATTTTAAAATCCATTCATATTAACTATATATTTGAGAAATATCACCACACCTGAATGCTCGATAAATCACTTTCAAGCTTGTGCGTCTCAAGTACTGTCAGACCGCAGACACTAACAGTGTGCTTTTCACACTCAAGGTGTCTCTTAATTTGAAAATGATGAATGTCTGATATAAAAGACGAAAGTGGAGCAAAATATTGAAAGCTCAAATAACCTTTTTATCACTTTCTATAACTTCCATAACTTTACATATTAACTGTTTTTGGAAGATAGCTCATTTTTAGCAGCCAGTTTTGATGGCATATCGCTTCCTTTTAGGCTGTGCCTAAAGCTTGTAAATTGATATCAGAGAAAGATTTGTGTGATAAAACATTATAAATGAAATGCCAAAAACTCTTACAGCGAGTGATTGCACATTCAAACCATTTTTCTTTTCAGATTACAAAAAAGAAAAAGTTTACCGTTTTAGTTAAAGTTATAGTTTTAGTCAGTTTTAATGGAAATACTTTACAACATGGTCCTATTTGTAACCATTAGTTAATGCATTAACGAACATTAACTAACAGTGAGCAATACGTTTGTTACAGTAGTTATGAATCTTTGTTAATGCTATTATAAATGCAACTGTTCGTTTCATGGTTCATGTTATCTCAGGACTTTAGATTTTAATAATGCATTAGTAAATGCTGAAACTGATAATAACTAAGATTATATGAATGCTTTATAAGTATTTTTCATTGTTAGTTCATGCTTATTGTACAGTAATAATAATAATCATTGTAAAATGTTACCATTATAACTATAAAAACGCATATAGAGATACTAAACTTTTTCTATGCTATAAATTCCCATCATGCCTTGTGTAAAATAAACATCCCACTCACCTGCTGGTACTAATCCACAGCAAAACAACGCAGCATTGACCTTCGGCAACACTGTCATTGTACTCCATGTGTGTGTGTGTGTGTGTGTGTGTGTTTGAGCACCTCCTAAGCATCTCTGTAAGGACTGATATAATGAGACGACATGCCACCGAAACTGACAGCACAAAAAACCACTAGTCAATTGTTCTCCAAACACGGCGAAAGCGCCTAAATAAAAATGTCACATTTTGACTTGCCTCCATGCAAATTAATGGCTTGGTGGGCTATAAAACAGACGTTACGTGAAATCAAATCATCTCTATAGACATAAAAACGCTCTGATCAAGTGCTCATTTCTTCTTTCGAGTGCGCTCAAACAGCTCGACTCCCTCTTCAATTACGTTGTGTGTCAACAGACAGCTCGCGGCACCGAGGCCACGCAGCTGAGACGTCTGTTTTCTTACTTAATGACAACTGATAGCTGGAGTCAGGCAGGTTATGAGTTTCAATTTGGGTTTGGCAATAATAACAATTACAGCCCTCAATATCTCTATCATTACAGAGTGGCTGTTGCAATATAGCACAGCGTTCTGTGGAGTATGAGTCCTTCATATGCTGTTTCACAGCTAGAGCTGCATAATCAAACAGACATGGCTTCACATACACACACACACACACACACACACTTTTTTTTCCGTCAAATGCGTCTTTGTGTACTCATTCAGCCTCAAACACACTGTTGTACTCATTTGCTTCATGTATATGAATTATGGCTATTAGTTTGTGACCTATGGATTACACTTGAACTTGATTTGACTCGTAAGTCGACATGAAATCAAAATTGGCCCTATTCGCTTTCTTAATAGACATTTCTGGTCAATTTCTTAATGATTTACTGGTGCATGTTATTTTGAAGGAATGAGTTTTTGTAATTGTTAATCAAAATGTAATACATTTCTCTGCCTCTGAAATTACTTTATTTTTCAGTGCGTTGTTTTTGTTGAATATCATGAATATCATGGACATCGTACCAAGAACCATCTTCTAAGGCTAATGAAAACATTTTTAAATGTTTTTGATAGTCTCTTAAAGGCACGATATGTAAGATTTTTCATAACAAAATATTCAAAAACTACGGAGCCCGCACTTGATATGCAAGAAAAAATAAATAAAACGTGCACATGATGGATGGTAATTTGATAATACCTAGAATATCAAAATCAACTGCGGGCGGCAGATCCTTTTCCTATTTGGCGCCTAAACTCTGGAATAACCTACCTAACATTGTTCGGGAGGCAGAAAAACTCTTGCAGATTAAATCTAGGTTAAACACAAATCTCTTTAACCTGGCTTAAACATAACACATTAATGTGCTTCTAATATCCAAATCCGTTAAATGATTTTTAGGCTGCATTAATTAGGTAAACCGGAACCAGGAACACTTCACATAACACCCTATGTACTTTCTTCATCATTAGAAGAATGGCATCTACGCTAATATTAGTCTGTTTCTCTCTTATTCCGAGGTCACCGTGGCCACGAGATCCAGTCTGTGTCCAGATCAGAGGGTCACTGCAGTCACCCGGATCCAGTACGTATCCAGACCAGATGGTGGATCAGCACCTAGAAAGGACCTCTACTGCCCTGAAAGACAGCGGAGACCAGGACAACTAGAGCCCCAGATACAGATCCCCTGTAAAGACCTTGTCTCAGAGGAGCACCAGGACAAGACCACAGGAAACAGATGATTCTTCTGCACAATCTGACTTTGCTGCAGCCTGGAATTGAACTACTGGTTTCGTCTGGTCAGAGGAGAACTGGCCCCCCAACTGAGCCTGGTTTCTCCCAAGGTTTTTTTCTCCATTCTGTCACCGATGGAGTTTCGGTTCCTTGCCGCTGTCACCTCTGGCTTGCTTAGTTGGGGACACTTCATCTACAGCTATATCATTGACTTGATTGCAAATAAATGCACAGACACTATTTAACTGGACAGAGATTACATCACTGAATTCAATGATGAACTGACTTTAACTATCATTCTGCATTATTGACACACTGTTTTCCTAATGAATGTTGTTCAGTTGCTTTGACGCAATGCATTTTGTTTAAAGCGCTATATAAATAAAGGTGACTTGACTTGACTGCAGAGCATCCATTGCTGAGTAAGTGATGTAATGCTACATTTCTCTTCTACATCTTTGGATGGCCTGAAGGTAAGTGTATTTTAAGAATGAACTATTCCTTTAATCAGTAACCATGTAAGTGTTCCAGGACTGCTGATTTTGCCATATGAAACAAGAAATCTTTAACAAACCAAACGTTTGTCTCATACCACAAAAGTATCATATATGCACCTAAGATTGGATAAAATAAATAAAGAAACAAAAACCAGGTGCCACTCAGCACAACAGACTTCGGCTTAATGACGGCAGCTCCATCACCGGTTCCTAATCCCAGAACGGCTCACATGGAGCATATTCACAGCAGCTGAGCTATTTTTATCAGGCGTATATACTCGGGTCACTGCTCGCCCATATGTCCTCCTCCAGCGCTGAGAAAGACAACATCACACCAGAACACTCAAGCTCTCACAAATGATGATGAAACTAATGGCTCCAGCCTCTTCTAACGGCTCGAAAATCATCTGCGCTTCCAGATGCCACGTGACGCACGTCAACGCCGTGGGGCGGCTGTCGGTTTGGCTTGTGTGTTATTCTGAGTGGATAATGTGTGGTGGTGAGGGTCAATGTGTAATGTTGAAGTCATTTACATGCAGTTTTACAGTAACTGTAACTGTAATGTTCTGCCAGAAATGTCTTCATGTGAAAAGAAAGTCTAGAATCTTTGCAGAAGCTGTAGTGATTTGTGAGATATGATTGTGTGTTTCTTTTTTGAGTGTGATTGGTAATTCTCACGAAACCTGTCGACAGGGTTCACACTTTTTCTGACTTATTAATTCCAACGACTTTTTCCATGACTACTTATGGCTGTTTAGATTTAATAAAAATGTATGTATTGATTTTAGAGTATTTATTTAATTTAGAGTGATTTCTATCCTAAGAAATACTTTTGAGCTGAATCTGAAAAAAAAATGGATTTTAGAATATAGACATTTCCATTACTTTTCTTTTTTTTTTTTTTTTTTTTTTTGCATGACATTTTAAAGATGTGATACATTTTCATGACTTTTTTTAGTGTTGGAAATCACACCTTTTAAAATTCCATTAATATTTCACTTCAAAATCAAAAGAGAGAGTTAGACAGTTTTGCATAGAAACAAGAAAATAAAGCTTGATTTTAGGATCATAAAGATTTTCGACCTTATTTTGACAGTTGTCATGACAATTAATTTCCTCATTTTTATTATTATTATTATTATTATCAATAATAATTTTAATAATTAATACATTTTCAATTTTTTTTGTCATGTATGAACATTTCTATATCAATTTTACACTGTATTACAAAACAAAACAAAAATCAGTACAATAATTTAAAAGTAATACATTTTCAATTTATTTTAATTTAAATGTTATTAAATATATTATACTAAACAAGGTTATTAAACTAAAACTATAAAAATGGTTGTTGCTTGAAATAAAATATAAAAAATGTAAACTTTTATTTCAGCTAGTAGCAAAAATTCTCATTTCATTTAGTTTAACTTTATGAAATAAAAAATACATAATCTGTTTTATAAAAATGACAACGAAAATGTATGTGTGTGTGTGTGTGTGTGTGTGTGTGTATATATATATATCAATAATACATTTTGAGGGAAATGTGCTAAATTGTCATCCAAATAATCACAATGCAAAATAAAATTGTAACAGCTTTCCTTGGCTTCCTTCCTTTCTTCTTCTTCTTCTCCTAACTAGGACATGACTGTTGACAGGTTTCATGAAATGCCATGTTTCTTTGTACCAACAAGTCAGAGTTTAAGTTGCTATCCATGACTAAAACTGGTCAGAGACTACATTTAAAGTGAAGTGGGAAGCCTGTCAGGGTGAATCTGTTTGGCTGAAGGGCTTTCCACTGCTCTTCCTGTATACAGTGGTCAGTTCATTTCCTCTGTGTCTGCCTGCAGGGCCAGTCAGACAGAGTCTGGGCTCGTCATCTTCTTCGCCTGGCACTCTGCCTTCACATACAGCTCTTTGATATTGGCCTGTCAGGGGGCATCTCATAAGATGAGCCTAAGAGGTCTGGAGATGTCCAGACTCTCTTACACACACAAACAGGGCCGGCCCGAGGCGAGATTATGAAATTCACAGTTAAAATAAATAAATAAATCGTAATGTTAATTATCCACTCCAACGTAATCACACTGTATTATATATATCTGCTATTTATCTGCTAATTTTTTCCATCATCTCATGGGGTTCTAGGCGAACACCCACAGAACGGGCCGGCCCTGTACACAAATGCACTGTTATTGCTTGATGCTTTCTCCTAAAGCTACGTGAGCATAGGGCTGTACTGAAACGATTGGCGAGAATACGTCAACATGGTTTACTAGCATGTCAGCCCAGGCGTGTGAAATAAATGCTCATTGAGGCTCGGATCTCTAGAAGCTTCTACAAGGCACCGAAATAAGGCAGCACAGTGCGGCTGTCATTTTATACTACCCTTCAGTCCTTTTGAATACAAGCTGTCAGCCCATCAGCATTAGCACAGACCTCGAAATACCACGGCTGTATGTCCACGGGAAGTGAAAGGTTTTTACTTCTTATGTCAACCACATCCAAACAAATCTATAAAATGTCGTGTTCCTCCAGCGTTGGGCTGTCTGGAGCGCAAGATTAGGGATTTATGAAGACGGAGTTAAACGCAAGGGTCAGTTTTGTTCGGGATGTTTTGCCTGTTCAACGTGCATCTCCTCTAATACAGTCAGACGTCTCACTAAAAGCATAGATTGTGCTCCGAAGCAACCATTTCTCTCTTTCTCAATCTAGGAGACTGAGACCTTGTCTGAGACACCAATACTGAGCGACTCTTCCTCAGAGTGAGCCGGGTGAAGAGGATTGGATAAAGTGAGCGAGTGAGTGTGTTAAATAGGGCTCGGACACCTCAGCATGATAATTTTCTATCAGTGCCGCCAAGAGGAATCTGACAGGCCTTATGCTGAGTCGGCAGTCTGCTGGCAGGCGTGGCCTTTTATCCTTCCACATGTTTCACAGCAATTGGACAATCAGCCACTGCAGTGAAAATCCATAGTATTGATCGGCCGTGTATCTTCTCTATAATTCTCCAGCAGGAAATCCCTGATGACAAATTATATCTGCACCAGTTTTTGATTGGTGCTTTTATGTAAGCGATCTCCCAGGGCAGGCGAGGGAACTAGACCCGGGTTTATTAACACATGACGCCTGCCGATCAAACTGCATGGTTACAAAGACACGACCTAGACTAACCACCAGTAAACAAAAACAATAAATTAAAATAGATTTAAATGAATACATGTTTTATTTTCAAGATCTTTTGAGGTGTGTGTGGGGGCGGGGGTTATGATGAAGATAAAGCAAGGGCAGATCAATTTATATGACAAAGAAATGAAAAAATCAAATTAAATTTAGATCATGCACATAAGGATTTGCACACGATAGTGATTAAATCTTAGAATGTTCTGTGTTTGTTCCATATTTTTTTTAAATATATGTTTATTTCACATATGTATATTTCATAAAGTAAAGACGAGCATCAAACCATCTAGAAGAGCTGAAATCTGCAAACACTGAGTTTATTAAAGAGGACAGAGAGAAGATTAGAAATCCAGAACCCTGCAGAATAAAACACCGAAGATACAGAAGAACAAACCGACCTGCTGGAAGGCACTAGGCACTTGAGTATTGCTTTTCTCCCCTTTCTCTACTTTTTCTTATCTACTTAATTGTTTTAATCAATTATACCCACTATGTGCTGTCAAATTTCTACTATTACTACTAACACTCATAAGTCACACTCTGTGCGTTGGAGACTGTCCCTGCAGTGACCTGGGTGAATTCTTTGAGGGGTTGGAGAGTGTTACTCTCAAATTTCCCTGAGGATGGTACTCCTCTGGTACTACTCGGAGACTTCAACATCCACACAGAAAACCCCCACTCTCTCCTATCACTTATCCCGTATGGTTTCATCCTCACTTCCTTCGCCCTCTCAGTTTTCAACACTGGACACTAACACTGGTACTGACACTCTTTGCTCCACTCAAACATCTTGCTGAGACAACTTTTGCCCCCTTTCATCCAGACCGTGAACATTGCTCTAGGCTCAGGGCTGCAGAGAAGGTGTTCTGCAAATCAAAATCTCTATTGACCTTAGCGTGCATCAGTCAGATCCTCTCTTCTTTCTCTGCATATCTCTCCACTGCTAAAACAACACACTACCAACACAAAATTAACAATTGTACTGACTCTCGCACACTTTTCAAAACATTCTCCTTTCTTCTTTGTCCCCCCACGCCCTTTATCAACACTTACAGCAGGAAAGTTTGCAATATTCTTCATAAACAAAAATAAGAACCATCAGTGGCCAATCCTCCACACCACAAACTGACTATAAAAACTTCATAAAAACAAATACATGCTCTCTCTCTATCTTTTCTCCACTCTCGGAGACAGACGTTTCCAAACTTATCCTTTCCAATCATCCTTCTACCTGTCTGCTTGATTCTATCCCCACTCACCTCCTTCAGGCCATTTCTTCTTCAGTTATACCTGCGCTCACTCACATGATCAACACCTCTCCTCTCACTGTATATTTTCCACAGCATTTAAGCAGGCTCAGGTAACCCCACTGCTTAAGAAACCCTCTGGAAATCCAGTACCCTTAGAAAGCTACAAACCGCTTCTTCCCCTTTTCCATCCATTGCATTGACACTTGAACGAGTTGTGTTCAACCAGCTCTCTATGTTGCTTATACAGAACAACCTCCTGGACAGCAACCAATCTGGCTTCAAAAGCAGCCACTCAACTGAGTGTAGTTTCTGATCTCAGTTTCTAAAGCCCTGAGAATGGCAAGAGCAACTTCCAAATTCTCAGTACTCATTTTACTGGATCTGTCTGCTACTTTTGACACAGTTAACCACCAGGTCCTCCTGTTCCCCCATTAATCAAGATGGGTATCTCAGGAACCGTACTCAACTGATTCAAGACTTACCTCTCAAGTAGGTCCTTCAGGATGTTTGGAGGTGGTTAGGTTTCCAAGTCACAGCTTCTTGCTATTGGGGTTCCTCAGGGCTCAATGCTTGGAGCACTTCTCTTTTCCATCTACATGTCATCATTAGGATCTGTCATTCAGAAGTATGGCTTTTCCTATCACTGCTATGCTGATGTCACTCAACTATACTTCTTATTACAACCAGATGATCTGATGGTAGCTGTTCGCATAGCAGCCTGTCTAACAGATATTTCTGGCTGGATGAAGGACCTTTAATTCAACTTCAACTCAACCTTTGCTAAGACAGAATTGCTTGTGGTCTCAGCCAACCCAGCACTTCATCACAACCTTTCTGTACAGCTAGGTTTGTTAACCATAACTCCCTCCAGGACAGCCAGGAACCTTGGAGTTGTGATTGAATATCAGTTAAGCTTCACTGACCATTTTGCTACAATGGACTGGTGCTGCATATTTGCCTTATACAACATTAGGAAGATCAGACCCTTCCTATCAGAGCAGGCCACACAACTCCTTGTCCAAGCTCTTGTTCTCTCCAGACTGGACTATTGTAATGCTCTCTTGGCTGGACTTCCTGCATGTTCTATCAAGCCTCTGCAACTGTTCCAGAATGCAGCAGTTAGAGTGGTCTTCAACGAGCCGAAGAAATTCCATGTCACACCTCTCTTCATTACTTTGCAATGGCTTCCAATAGCCATTGGCAACAACTTCAGTGTACTGATGTTCAACTACAAGACAACCACTGGCGGTGCACCAATATACTTAAACTCGCTAGTTCAGACTCATGGGCCATCTAGAAGCTTACTTTCTGCAAGTGAATGACACCTTTGGTGCCATCCCAAAGAGGCACAAAATCACTCTCACAGACGTTTTTCTTGACTGTTTCCAGCTGGTGGAATGACCTGCATCTCAATTTGAGCAGCTGAGTCTTAAGCCATTTTCAAAAAACATCTAAAGATGCATCTTTTTTTGCCAGCACCTGAACAATTATTACTAGCACTTACCTATTTGAATACACTTGAATACTGTTGCTCTCTTGTTGGTCTATTGTTCTCCTCATTTGAAAGTCGCTTTAAATAAAAGTGTCTGCTAAATTATTAAATTAAAAATAATTCCTTATATTGTATTGTATGGTATTGACAATATCAAACCAGTAACACAATTTTTTTTAAATTAAAAAGCATTAAAAACCACTAATAAAATAAACAAAAATAAATTTAAAGTAACAATTCTGTCATTATATACTCATATTTTATATCCATATTTTATTTATTATATAAATATTTTTATATATAATATAAATGTTATTTATTATTTAAAAATCATACTAGATTTGACATAAAATGCCAGCAAAAACATTCTCACTTGTCTCATCATTGCCATTGCATCCTGAAGTGCCATATTTGTAACCAAAATTATAAAAATAAATTCCGTTGATTGTAAATTTGACCCATTGTATGGCTTCTGAAGTGTTGGAATATTGGCATTAGTTGAATGGACTACTGTTACTGGACTCCTTGCCTTCTTCGGTATGTAATATCCCTTGGTGACCATTTAATTTTATTGTATGAAAAAAGACATACAGTATATTTGCATGTGCCTAAGCATTATCAGTGGCAAGACACTTTAGTGGAGAACTTTGCAGCAGTATTTTATTTCTTATTCTTTTTTTTTTATTATTATTATAAACATGTATATAATATATGTATGTATATATAATTATTATTATTATTATTAAAAAGCATTTTAAAAAGTGTAAACAAATTCTTAAAAAAAATTTTTTTATAGTAATAAACAACCTGCAGTTTAATGTATATATATATTTATAGTTTACCACACTCTCTTCTGTTGAGCACAAAATGCTAGAAGTGCCTCAAGAGATCTAATCCCACTCTTGCTTTGCAACCTGTCGAAATTAGCGGTAAATCCGAACGGAGATCCGGTATCACAAATCCAATGATATTCAATGAAAGGCGAGGGAGTTTAAGAATGGCTTTTATTAAAAGGCAGAGGGGATCATTTCTCTGCATAATCTGTACTTTGACGGGGAAGGAGGGGAAGAATGCAAGGTTTTGCATGCCGTTCCCTTGCCCTTCTGGAAGCGTTCTCAGAGTGGGGAACCTTTTAGCAGCCAGTCAGCGGAGGATAATCTTCCCTCTCGCAGCACAATGAAGGAGATTACACAGAGAACATGTCAGCCGCCACTGGATTTGCCAGACACCACATCCCCTGTCCCTATCGATTTGCAGGCCTCTCATTCACGCTTTACGCATGGGACTCACACATAGCCTGACTGCAGTCGAGCAGGGCACTTTGAATCCCTTGTATTCCCTTGCTCGGGGTATATGGCAGCGTGCGTGTCAGCAGCTGTCTCAGTGTCGCACCTGGCGGTGGATTTTGCATATGCAATCACTGCACAAGTTAACCCCAACATTACAGAGTACAGATGTTGCAATCCCTCTGTGCTGCTTTATCAGAGCGAATATCAGCCCAGGACTGCAGCGGAGCGTGAAACGCTCTAATTTTAGGGCAGATTTCCTCTCCTGAGACATAATCTAATTAATGGCATAACCAATCAATACGGTGCATTTCCATTTTTAGCTGTACTTTGTGGGGGATGTCTGCTTTGCGGCCAAAACCTAAAGTAGCAGACAGCATGACGGTGTGGAGCTAGTCTTCTAATAGTTTAATTTTGAAGTGAAATAATTATAAATGCACAGCAGGGAACTCGCGGTCCTATAAAAAGCTTGCAATTATTTAGCAAAAAAAATGTAGTTAAAAAACAACTAAAAACCCATTATCTTTTTCTTAAGTTATGAATCATTTAGAAACAATCAGAATGCAATTTAAATGTAAATTGTAATTTGAGTGTAAGAATAATAGTTTGCTGAATGTGACGAGCACTAATGTGGTTTTCAGCACGAGACAGGATGGTTAAATGTGGTGTCTTGGTTATGTTGAATACGTATGCCAAGATATCATTAAGGCGAAGCAGCAGACATCACTGGCTTGGTTGCACACACAAGGCAAATGAGCTGTAAATCTTTGTTTGGTTGAACTACGCCTTAGTTGCGTCTCCAGGAAACGTATCTTGTTTTGAAGATTTTTAGATATTTTAGCTTGGCAAAAGTTAAACAAGACTCTAATTAATAATCCACAGTGATGGGAATAACGGCGTTATAAATAACGGCGTTAATAACGGCATTACTTTTTCCAGTAACGAGTAATCTAATTGATTACTCTTCTCATCTTAATAACGCCGTTACCGTTACTGCCAAAAAATGCGGCGCGTTACTATAACTGATGATGAAGCTGTTTTTTTTGTTTGTTTGTTTTTTTCATCAGACCAACTAGATCTCTGAGCGAGAGGCAAATACTTTTTTTTACCGTTCTTCCTTGGTTAGTGGGCAGAGCACGAGACAAGCGCATAAATGCTGTCGATTGGCTGAGGTAGAGTAAAATTTCATTGTAAGCCAATCAGAGGTAGAGTTGGGCGGGTGTTCGAAAGCACGCATAGTAGTGATGGGAATTCGGCTCTTTTGACTCAGCTCACTGAAAAGAACCGGCTCTTTGGCTCACAAACGGCTCTTTAAATGACTTTGACTATAATATTTCAATTTTTATTACATAATTATTTAATTTCTATAGGCTAAATTTGAAAAAATAGAGTCGGCTCTTCAGATATGCGAGCCAGCTCCCGAAGTTCAACTAAAAGAGCCGGCTCTTAGAGTCGGCTCATTCGCGAATCGCGAACGACTCCTCAAAAGCTCATTCGCGAACGAGTCGATCCATCATCACTTACGCTCATGAATTGCGAACAACCCATCATAACGCATAGTCGGACAGGACAGGACACACAAGGAACAATACAAGCCAGTCAGTCAACGAGAGACAGGTATGGCAAGGAGCCCAAATAATCCAAAAGTAGCCTTCTCTAAATGGAAGTATATACAATACTTTTTCCTTCAAGAAATTAAAGAAACAATAAAAGGAAATATCAAAAGTTCCCAAAAATCTATCGTGTTAGTTGCATTGATCTACTATATAAACATAATATCTACATACATGGCATTTGATTGGAGGCTGTTAGGTGCTGCCCCTTTAAGAACGTTGTTTCAGTGGCTCATGTGATAGCTGCCGGAAAGGGCAGAGGCAGTTGAAAAAGAGACAGACAGAAAAGCATGTTGTTCTCATGTTGAAGCTTGTTGAACTTCTATAATGATTGCAGATTGAAACTATAATTTGAACTGTATATTCCCAGCGTGGTGAGTAATTCTTGTGCTGTTTAAGTAATCTGAGGTTTCTAGAGTTATCTCTATGTAGATCGATATTTGCGATTAGCGCCATAGCGCCTAAAGGGTTAATATCATATACTGTTTGCTGTTTATGTAGACATATGTTGTTTATCATGTTATTTGTTGAAATATTCATGCAATATGTTGCATTTAGTTTGTAAACAAAGTTGAATGCAAGTCTGTGACACGAGAGATTGTTCCAGAAATTCATATTGCATCACATGTGATAATGTTTAATTTAATGTGATATGTGGAACATTGCTAAATAGTAATTGTGAACTGTTTTGTGTTTACAGTTTGACCGCACTTGTATGCATGTACAAACATGAGAAATTTCTAAACTACAAGTAAACAACAACAACCAATCAACAAATGTGTACGGTGTGAGTTCTGCACTAGTGGAATAAATAACAAAATCAAGTCCCAAGTTAATGTTATCATTTCACGGGTAACAGAGGCTAGTCTCACTTTGTCCCACAGCAACATTTTTTTTTAGATGTGTGTACAATGTTTCATGTTTCTGTTAATAATGTATTGTATTAAGTGTCCATTTCATTATAATATTCAGATTTATCATAAATAATTGAACATGCACATGTATTTTAAGTTCCTTTAAAGAGGGGTAGAGGTGGGGTCACATTTGAGCATTTAAAATTAAATTTTACTTGAAAGTAACGCAATAGTTACTCTCTTAAGTAACTAGTTACTTTTAAAATTTGTAACTGAGTAACTAATTTAGTTACTTTTTGGAAGAAGTAACTAGTAACTGTAACTAATTACTTTTTAAAAGTAACTTGCCCAACACTGATAATCCAATAATCACAAAGTTCAAAATCTTTTCCATTCATTCAGCTCAGCGTTCCACATGAAGTCAGGAAAACATTGCATCTAGTGCAGACTTTGAATAAAGAGAAAAGGTCTTTGAATAAAAAAAAAAGCTCTTTTCCATTCACGCAGTGACACCCGTGACCCAGACCACCCACACAGCGGGATTAAAACGCACCTCACCGGAAACTGACAGTGACCACTAGACTAAAGGTGTCCATTTTAGCCCAAAAAAGGGGGGAAAGATGGCTTCCACACTTCAGCGACTCTGCTGTGATCAATATGCTAACTCCTGGAATGCGAAAACGATGTGTGCTTGTGTGAGGATGAGGGGATGCTTGACAAAGACGGATAGATTTGCACAGTCCGTGAAATGTCACTGATTCAGCGGAGGATGTCGCCTCCAGAGCGCTCGGCTGTGTGATAAGACTGACACATCAGCACTCGCTTTGGAAGTGGCATGGTGCCCCTCCCCCCCCCCCCTCTCTCTCTCTCTCTCTTACTCACTCGCTCCTGTCATCCCTGACGGATGACAGTGGCCACCAATGCAGTCCACCCACCTCATGGGAACGGCCGCGAGAGAATGAGTGCAATTAAAAAATGGATGAGACACAATCATGGGAGGAAATGTCAATGGAGGATTTTCAGGTGGTCACGGGTTTAATTGAAGGGTGATGGGCCGACAGTTCTGCTCGCCTGCTTTGAAAGGAAAGTGACTTGTTGACAGATTCCTGAAGAAAAAAGTAAATCCTACTACTTGTAAACAATTAGGCGTTAGCTTTAAATACTGCAGTTTGTCGATTTCTTGTTGAAACGGAAAGTTTTATTGGAGGGATCATTGATTTTTAGGTAATAGATTATGGTTACAATACAGATATTTTTTTATGATTTGCTGCAAACTAATTGGTTGAGGGTGATATTAGGGGGAGGGATCTTTATTATTTCTTAAATATTACTGTGCAGGATTGACAAAGTTTTTTTATGCCCATGCAAATTTTTATCAGCAAATGCACATTTGTCACTCTATTTTTTTATTTTTTTTAGAGACATTCAAATGTTCAGTTCTTTTATGAGACACACTGGGGGAAAAAGCGAGAGTCTCTGTAGTCCATCTCACTATTGACCTACAATCTGACCTGCTGTTTGGACTGCAAACGCTGCCCTCCCGCAACCTCTCTCTGATACCCGAGCAGAGCACAAGTCTCGCCAGATAGTACATGGATGTTTTTTACTCCTGGCTGGAGGTTTATGTCATATTGCTTTCATCTTTTGTCTCTCTTCGACTTCTCTTTCCCACCTCAGGCCATGGTGCATTTTCATATTCATACAAAGATCTGCGATGGCGTCTGCTTGGCCGCGTGCAATATTTCTCAGCATAAGATCCCATTCCTCGTGACTTCATGGAAAATGTGTCCCTGCCAGAGACAAACTGTCCCACACCCATTGGAGGTGTGTAACTAATAGCTCAGGTCAGCCGCGCTCCCTGTATTTATGACACTGCGTCCTATGAAATATGAACGGGTGGATTAAGATGCACGACTTCCTCTCTTTTTTTAAAGCTCGAGACCATCAGATGCAGCAGTGATAAAATGCCATGGCTGAGAGGTAAACTAATAATAGTGTTCTCCACCTCAAACTGTCAAGTGATGCTCGAGTCTGGAGCATGCGAATATCCACAGCTAAGCCACCTGGGTAAGATCCACAATGCCAATTAAATAAGTGAAGGAGGATGGATTTGAATATGTATGGGCTATAAATATGTGCATTAAAATGGATAGTTCAGGTTTCTTTAACTCTATGTGTGTGTGTGTGTGTGTGTGTGTGTGTGTGTGTGTGCGCATGTGTGTGTGCGTGTGTGTCTGTGCACTAGGATGGGTTAAATGCAAAACACAAATTCTGAGTATGGGACACATCATGTAATTTATAGTATGCAATTGAAGATGTTTTCTTTATCCAAAGGGCTGACTGAAGGTATACACTTCATCAGTACTTTGCACATTGCTGATTTCATCAGGCATAATTGTGTATTGATGCTATTAAGAATCATTTGAGATCTGACTCAAAAGACCACTTCATTTGTGAGTTCACGTCACTTCTCAAAGAATAGTGCTGTTCTACTTTATCTCACTTTGAAATGTCACACTGCGGAAGTGTGGGTTGTGAATGCCATGTTATGTTGACTTAACATTAAGTGGCCTCTTTATTAATTATCAAAACATCTTACAGCTAATAATAAGTCATGGAATAACTTCAACTGCGCTTTTCTGCTGATCTCAACAAAAACGTCTAGCGCTCATCCGACAATGGGGACAATATTTCACAGCGTTAAACTCTGAAAGGAGGCAGTCAGAGCTACGGAGCTCTTTCTGCCGGTGGCTAACAAATTCACAAATGACCATTTATTACTTTCCACTATTTTTAAAAGGAGAAATGACAGCCTTTCTGTCAAACCTAACAAGGGAATAGCTTTCAGGTGCTTACTCCCCAATAACTCATAACAGCGACCTTTTGAACAGGAATTAGGGCACTTTTTATTTTTGTTCAGGAGCACCTTTTAGGCCTTTTGCATTTTAACATCTGAACGTAGCACGGCGCACAACAGCTAACTGTCGTAATGTTGACAATCATTCAAAGCAGGAAAGTAAAAGAAACAGACAGGAACAACATGACATCAGTAATGGCATTCATATGAATGGCATGAAACAAGGTATTGTAATATGTTAAAAAGTTGTACACGGTTATTTTCCTTAACTAAACCTAAAACTATTGGTTTATTTCAATGTGTTGCTTTCCAATTCTTTGTAATTATTTTTTACATTTATTAGAAATTTCTGAAGTTGTAAACAGGGTTGTTGTAGTTAGCCAAAATGAAAACCGTAATAACATTGAAACATAAAAACTATTTGTTACTTGAAACAAAATAAATGCTAACTTAAAAGAAAATATACATATATATATATATATAAATATAAATGTCAGCTATTTATATTTTAATTTAGTTTAACTGGATGCACTTAAATCACTCAAAATTAATAATAAAAAAACAAACACACAGATAAAAATATTAACAAAGATTACTAAAAGAGCAAAACTAAATAACTAAAACTTTAACTAAAAAGCAAATGGAGAATATAAAAAATGAAAACTGATTCCAAATATCTCAAAGATACTAAAATAAAACTAATTATTGGAGTTTGTTTGACAAGAAAATACAATTTCAGTTTTTCTACTTCAGAATTGCATGGTTAAATTAATTGTGTTGCTGATTTTATTTATTTTTTTCTAGTTATTTGTGAAATTTACTAGACATTTCTAAATGAAAGTTGTTTTCAGTACCATTATTTTCAGGGTTGAACTTGATTTCCTCTATTGACAACTGGATTCTGAAATGTGGTCTTGTGAATGAATCAAATCTTTTGAATGAATCACTTAATAAATGATTCGGTTCATAAAATGTTCAGAATGAATCACTCTAATCCATAGAATGGGTCACTCTAACCAAAACAAAAGCGTTCCTCTGAATAATAATTACGCCACGATGAATCATCCTCAGTAAGTTCAGAAACGAGAATTTTGATTTTGTGTTGATTTGAGGTCTTTTCACATACTGTAACAGTAGCTAAATGCTCAGAGGACAAATGATGGCAATATAAAAAGAGAATCTTTAACAGAAAATTAGATCTTGTAAATGTGACATCAATACATGAATCATGTGTTTAATATTGTGGAAATCTGACCTCAGGGCTGTGGAGTTGCACACAGACGTGGAGACACGAGCTCTTTTCTCCGTCTCCTTCACTCTCATCCCAAATCCATTTTCAAATCTCCACACTCTAATGTTTTGATATTTCTTTATCATTATGTACCAATCCGGCATGCTTTGCCCTCTGGGAAATCAGTTACCACACCCCTTTCTGCTGCCATCAGGACGAGAACGATGGTGAATTTATTTCTGTGGTTTCAGAGAACCAAACCAAATTAAGTACTGTGGGTGAATGGAGAAGCCAGCAGGGCTCTCGTTCTGTCCTTGGCATCACCGTTGAGTGTTGTCTAAATAATTCACTAATAAAACGAAACATAACACACACCTCCAGACGCCCTGAAAGTGCGCAGTTAATCCCATAAAATAAAATAAAGAATTTTTTTTCTTTATCTCAAGGCTGAGATGAAATAATAACGCAATATTAAAGTGTGCAAGAGAGCACAGCCCTCGCAACAAATAACACGGCGCCTTGGGTATACGGTATTACAGTCAGAAAGATTGTGCTTCTCATATCACAGATTCTGTTTCAGCAGTTTGGAAACTTTAAAGTCATCATGAAATTGCCATTTGCAATCTATTTGACTTCTGTAATCTGACATATTTTTATAAAACAAGATTTTCAGTTGGAAGAAATTGTAGGGTGGGATTGGATTTTTATCCACTGGAAATTGATTGGATCGTGAAAAGTATAGACTGTATATATGTTTCCATCATTGATAATAATGAGAAATGTTGCTTGAGTAGCAAATGAGATTATTAAAATGATTTCTGAAAATCATGTGACACTGAAGACTGGAGTAATGCTGCTGAAAATTCAGCTTTGATCACAGAAATATTATGATATATTCAAATTGTAATATTATTTCACAATATTGTTGTTTTACTTATTTCTGATCTTATGCCTTTTTTTATACATAAGAGACTTCTTACAACAACTTAAAAACAACAACAATCTTTTCCAGCCCCAAATGGAAGTTAATAAATTATATTATAAAATAACAAATATGACTTACTAAATATGTATTCAATATTAATTGATTATATATATATATATATATATATATATATATTATATTATATTATAAATTATTAGCTTGAATGTTTTTAGACATGTAACCCATGATTATAAATCAAAACATTGTTTATACCAGTTTTAATACCATTGCGTTTCATTCAGTTGCCATTTGAATTGCTTCATGACATAAAAGGACAAAGTCCTTGTACATTTTTATTATTATTTTTTTTTTTATATTTTTTTTTTCTGTGAAATCCCTGTGGGGAAAATGAATGTGAAAGATTGATTGGTACCAAAATTGGACAGGCGCTGTTAAACTCTATTATAGACTGAGGAAATTTTACAAAAATATAAAGGGAGACAAAACTTTCTTTCCTTTTTTTTAAATTTTTTTAAACAATGTGCACTGACAGAAATTAGTGTCCATTTTGATTTCACGTTGTCTGTGAAAGCAGTAAAGAATGAGGCTGTGATGTTAAAGTGTGTGAAATGGTCCTTTTTATCTCTGTAATGATAGTTGTTAAATGTGTTTTAAACATAATTCCACACATTTTCTGTTTGTTCAACAAAAACCCCACTTTTCATGCAACTTTCCAACTCCAAAGTGCCGTGGTTAATTTAGTGTTCGTCTCTGCAAATTTTGCTGCACATTTAGCAAGAAAAACAACACTCGGCACTATTTAGAACAGAATGAGAATCCCTCCGTGCACCTGGCATGGCTGCCAATGCTAAATGAGCTGAGGAAAAACTCATCATCTGTCTGCCGTTATCATTAGCAGCAATAATTATGTTTACAATGCCCTCTCATCATCTGTGGGAGCTGCGGCGCGCAGATGAGCGACTCGTCCCCCCGCGCGCGCGGCGGATGTTGTGGTTTTGAAGGACAGCTATGATCTTTGTCTTTCAGATCAAGCTTCATGTTACTCTGCCAACTTTCACATCAACCTGCTCTCTGATCTCACAGAGACACAAAGTGTCTGACACATTCACTCAAAGCCTGTCCGCTGTTTTACTGTTTGCCCTTGACAGATGCTTGCGGATCAAAATTTTGCCTGTGGAATGATGCTATACAACTGTATTTTATATACTTGATCTGCAGTTTAACATTAGCTTCTAACCCACAATAAGCTTACCACAGAGGAGTCAGGGATAAAATATTATCCGAACATCAGCATTACGTATTAATTTGAGCATTTATTCCTGGGCCACAACTCCAATATAACATGTCACCTGTTCTCGAAAAAGCAAATTGCCTGGGAAGTGTATTAAATTACCAATTTACCGGAAAAAGAGGCCTTATAGAGATAACAAGGAAGGCTATATTTCTGTGGCCTGCGGGCTGTGTTCTGCTTTGCCAGCTGGGTCAAGTCTTAAGATGAGCTCAAGAGAAAGAAAACCATGATGGTGTCTTTATTTTATACTCCACCGTTGCTTTTAAATGAAAAAGCCTTTCGTGTTTCAGACTCAGAGCCTCTCTTTATAATCTAATATGCAGTATACTTGTATGACTGAAGCAGACATAGACACTTTGTTAATTAGTTTCTCGACAGCCTGCTTGTTTTCTGCTAACATTATGTGGTTATTAAAGTTGCAAACAATACCGCATGTTGTGAATCAACAGACGGATGCGGACGCTAGAACAGGTGCATGCAAACTCTCCTAAAGAGGCTAGCGGCGCACCTGTTTAAATGCTCCAAATAGTGTAATCGATGTATGCTCAGCCAGCGAATAAGTCTGAACTGACATACAGGCAGCGGCACTAATTTATAACTTTAATAAGGCAGAAATGCATTACACAGTTTCTTCCTGCTCCGTCCCCACTAGGCAAGTATTGATGTATTAAAAGAGGACGCTGCCCTCACTGGATGTACCTTGTTTCCTTGTTTGTTTATCTACCTTTGCAGGAATTGTTTTTGCTTGTTCTTTGTACAGATGGTGATAGATCCAGTTGGCCAGATGCATATAATTCAATGACTTTTCCCCCCATGACAAAGTTTTTAAAATAAAATGTGTTTTAAATTATGTACACCCACATGAGATGCCATTTGCTTTCATTATAAGTTACATTTATATATATATATATCTTATTATATATAATAAACAGAACTGCTTGCGTCTTGCGGAAGAACATCGTAGCCGGAACTACTTCTCTCTGTTTATGTCTATTAAGAATCACAAAGGTACTGGGTTACTCCGCCGCGGTATCCCCGAAGCAATCTAAAATAGTCTGAATATAAACACTTATTATAGGTGCACCCTAGTGATTCAGGAAAAGCTAAAAACACGGTTTGGAAAATGGATTCATGGTGTACTCGCTTATTATATACATTTTTCTACATTTTGAACACAAACAAAGTTACGGACCGCAGCTCTGATTGGTTGTTTCTTACCGGGAGCGGATGACTTTCTGCAAATGGCAATAGGACACTGGGAGGAGCCAGAGGAGCTTGATTTTTTCACAGATTATCTGTCTCATATTCTACTGTCAGGACATAATGACAGGTTTAAGAAATATGTAAAAAATATATTTTTACAAAAGTTACCTACTGCAGCTTTAATTACTAATCCTCAAGTTATTCCAGACCCCATTTTATCTTCGGAACACAAATTAAGATATTTTTATGACATCCGAGAGCTTTCTGACCCTGCATACACAGCAACATTAATACCATGTTCAAGGCCTAGAAAAGAGGTAAATACGTAATTAAAATAGTCCATGTAACATACCAGGTGCAGCACATCCGGGTTCTACGTCAGCTGCACCACAAGCATACATCAAAAAGTCACTATTTTTGTTTTCTTTGCACATAAAAAGTATTCCTCGTAGCTTCATAAAATTAAGGTTGATCTAATTAAAAGATGTTTTTACTACTTTTCTGGTCCTTGAACGTGGTGATTACAGTAAGTCAGAAAGCTCTCGGATTTCATCAAACATATCTTAATTTGGTTTTATGGGTTTGGAACGTCATATGGGTGAGTATGTAATGACAGCATTTTCATTTTTTGCATGAATATCCTTTAACAATTGTTTTTCTTTCTCAGAAATTGTATATATGATTGTAAATGATAAGATTCATGTATGTTATTTCATTTAATTTTCAGATTTTTTTAAATTGTGTAGGCATAGATAAAAACAGATAGACAGACTGACATAATTCCAACAGGACTGATATTATTTTAATGAAATGGAGATGGTAGAAACTGATTCCAGGTCAGCCGTGTTTTAATGTCTAGCCTTGACTGATGTCTAGGAAAAGCTCTTAGGAGAGTCTCATCTCTGTTTATCAGACACACTGAGTGAAGCAAACACATGGCTCAGTGGCCATATGTTACATTACATCCATTACAGCGTCTGGATAGAATACGGATGTTGATTGAACCCGCACACACATACACACGCACACGCCAATAATTGCATCTTATTGTCAGTCTCTACTTTATGGTCTCATTCCAATACTGCTGATGAAACAGTTCAGTTACCTTTTGTCAGTTCATTTAAAGCTGAGTAACATTTTATTGTCAAATACGTTCTGCTCTCTGAGTAGGAAAGACAAAGCCCTGGCAAACATCACCAGATGGATTGGGATAGTCATTAGACGTGTTGCTTTCGTCAACTTAAATTATCACTAAATATCGTTGTCTACGAAGACGCAATGCAACGTTAATGCTGGTCATGTGACGATGACTATAATAAATTATATAATGCAATATTGTTAACAAATAAAAACTAGACTAAATGTGTTTTACAAAATAAAAACTATGCTAAAATTTCTCTTAATTTTTGTTGACCAAAACGACATTATAACAATGTTTAGTCTCGTTTAGTCACATTATTATTGTTATTATTATTTTGCAGTATTTCTGTTTCCTGCGTCTTACTTCAGGGGCTGCAGGAATGGATATATCTGTGTCTCTAACATGTTTGTTTGGTAAAATAAATGTTCAAAATCAGAGCGTCTATAAGGTAATAATAATATAATAACATAACCTTGTTTGAAATGGGTTTGCTAAAAGAAAATTTTGGTTTTGTCTATATTAGGGACTTATACTATATTGACTGCGTTAAATAGAATTGCATTACTGAAAGATACTAAAATACAGACTAATAAAATAGACTAAATGTCATCAGTTTGCCACCGCCGAAAACAAAACTAATGACTGTTGTGACAACAAGTGAGGAAACCAGGCAGAACACAGGCTCCTGATCAATCTGGAAAAGAGCCAGAGAGGTTAAAGCTCAGAGGGGATTCTCATATTTTAAAAAGACGTCAGAGTTTAAGGAAGAAGGACCACCAGTGCATCTGTGTTTATTGGTCACACGGTTTTGATAGTTTCTCCAGCTCTTTTTCCTGCTAGATGAGCACAGCTGAACTTCATGACAGTGAAGTAGAAAGAATCTCTTATATTTCCAACTAGATAATTGGAAAGCGTGTAGTAATGTCTTGGTGCGAGTGAAAATGGCCGGATTCCATTTTGCCGTCACACTCCAATCGCTGACATCCTTGGGCTAATGTGGAAAAGTGCCATGGTGGTTTTAACAGTTTTCTGTCTTTATAAGAAACATTAAGGCTGAAAAGTTGATTATTAGGACTAGATTTTCAAATTCTCTGGATTATAGACAGAGAATATAGATTTTCTGGGTCTCTGTATAACTCGAATAACTCAATGCTAACATGGGATTTTGTTTCCCAATGTTTTTGTTGTTGTTGTTGTTTTTTTGCCAGCTTTAATAGGTTGTGTACCAAAGTGTAATACTTAAGAAAAACATATTAGTAGAATGAGTGGTTGGGATTTTAGTTTAATCTGTGAATTGAGTCTTTTTGAATATTTAAATATGTTAATGATTGTGTGTGTAATATTTGAATGTTCTACATTATACATTTTCGTTCATTTTTATAATTGATGAAGTTTGATGAATCAGTCAACATTCCCAGTTCATTCCCTCTACTGAAGTCCATCTCATCTACTGCGTCTTGATTACAAACTGGATGAGTGATTTGTTTATTTTCATTCACAAATGAGAAGATTCATTCGGAAGTGCCTTGTTCTCAAACAATGTATTTGTACATCGGAAAAAATGTCACCATTTTGGTGATCTGGACCTTTTTTTAAGTCTCTAAAGAACCATATATCTGAACTCAAATGACTTTGGATTCTTAAGTAGCAAGGATCCTTAAATTTTTTTTTTTAACAATATGTTCTTCTAACATAATCTTCCTTTCAACTGAATGCAGTATCTTAACTCTAAAACAATGCAAAACTGAATAAAAGAGACCTAACACAAGCATATGTGTGTGTTTGTTCTTTTCCGGTGTGTTTTCGCTCTCATCCTGTATTGAGTGAGGTCACTTTGACACTGGTTATCTCTCTCTCTCCCCTCCCTCTGAAACCTTGATCGTTTTGTGAAACTGTTAGACGACGATTCGTTTAAAGACTCCAAATGACCCCGTGTGTCTCCACGAGACTCATCCCTTCTCTCCCTCCCAGCCCCTGACAGCTCTGATGGCCGATCCTCACACTCACACACACAGAAGCGGATGGGCTTTCTGCTGGCGTAATGTGCTTTGTTGTGTGAAGGTATCAATCAGAGCGCCGCAGATTATTAGTGTCTGAAAGAGATCAAACAATGTTGCCGTCTGCCCCCCCCCCTCGTGGCTGATTTACAGAGCGGCTGATGAAGTACTCCAGCTCTCTGTCAGGGACCAATGTGACGGCCGGCCGCACTCGCCGGATAAAATATTGTGCAGGAAAGCCATAACGTGCAACTATAGCAGCCCGCCGGCACCCACAGGAGACTTCCTGCCATAATGGCATTGAGTCCAGGGTCAACATTTACTGTAACCAAGGGGTTGAAACACTCCCACCCATCCCACCCCCTTCCTTATTTTTTAGGTGCCCTCCTGTATTAACCTCGTGGAAAATCTTGTTCCATTGACAATTTGCATTTCAATTGTAAGTCCTCAGAACAGCCTGTAAAGTCAGTTCAACATCCTCATCTTTAATTAGTTCATCATTATTACTATTGCTCATGCTCAGGGTTAGTGATTTGAATGAGCCCCTAACTTTAACTATAAACACTGCATAAATCGGCCTGCACCGTCTGTGCTACAGACACGAATGAGAGCTCAATTTATGCAGCTTGTTGTTGCTGTCATATTTCTAAGCACTTGGACTAGCAGTTTTCATCTGGCGGACTTCAAAAACCTGGAGCTAGTGGTTGGGGTTTTAATACACTCAGTGACTCTTCTGAATCATTCATCCAAAAGATTCGTTCACCGATTTGTTCAGCAACCTTTTCTTCAAATTTCATATTTAGAAAAACTGATCAAGTCATAAATATCCATGTATAATTTTCAAATTCATGTATAATTTGCAAATTTCAAAAACTATTTGGTTAAATTGTATAAGGATAAAAATATTTAAAACATGGCAGATGTTTTTATTAATGTTTTAATTAGTTTCATTTTGTATGTTGTTGTTTTTTTTACTCCTTTTTTATTTATTTTTTATATTATTTATTTTTCTAGTATTATACAACAAATGCTGTCATAAGAACTACTTATTGCAAGGTTTGTGGACCATATACAGTAGGAGTTTCAACTACATTTTTCGGTAACACTTTATAATAACTGCATGATATTAATCATTAGTTAAGCATTCGGAAACAGTTAATTCATCATTTATAAAGCATTAATAGACATTTATAAGCAGTTTATAAATACAGATATAAATGCTTTATACCTGATTTAAAAGCATATCTATAATGTATTTAATAATTGTTTTTTCATACTTTATTAATGATCAATTTATCATTTCTAAATTAAGTATAGCATTATTTACACACCAGTTATTAAGGAGTTGTCAGTGGTTCATAAGATCACTTAGAAATTGTAAGTAAATGATTAATAAACTATTTGAATTTACATCTTTTTCTTCAGACATATAGTAATAGTTACTTCTAGTGTTAATAAATGGTTTTTATGTAGTTGTTAGTTAACTATTTTTGTGAGCTCATCTAAAGTGAGGACTATTTATGCCTTGTAAAACTTTTACAAATGAGATTTAAAGGCTGTTAATATTTCTATGTTCTGTACTGTGTTGTGTTTGTTTCTGTTTTTTGTTTAGAAGATAACTGAGCCTTTAAATATCCTTTATAAATGCTTTACAAAGCATAACTAGTCCTCACTTTAGATGAGCTCACATAAATAGTTAACTGACCACTACTAAATGCTTTATAACTACCTGAATTTACTACATTTCTTGTGATCTTATATATCACTGGCAACTCCTAAATAACTGGTTTGTAAATAATGCTATACTTCATTGAGAAATGATAAATTGATCATGAATAAAGTATAAACTTACACATTATAGATATGCTTTTATATAGATAAAGCAAGAATAAAGCATTTATATATGTATTTATAAACTGATTATTACTGTCTACTAATGCTTAATTAATTATTAATAGTGTGCAGTTATTATAAAGTGTTACCCATTTTTATTCTGTACGATTTCCTTCTGAATAAAGTTTGAAAACTTACTCAACCCTCAGGCATTTTTTTTTTTAGCTATGTCCTTTTTCATATTTTTTTTTTTTATGTCTGTAGTTTTAAAAAAAATATATTTAAGTGTTACTTATTTTAGTGCAACAAGTTAAACTAAATGAAAAAGTATATTTCAAGTAAAGAAAATAACGAACATGATGAAAGTAATGAAATAATTTTTATGGTTTTAATTAATGATAACAACCTTGCTCTAGGGTCATCCGTTTTAATTTTTCACAAGTTCCGTTTTATAATTTTTTTTTTCCGAATTCCATTTTTTTTCTGGGTTCTGTTTTATTGTTAAATATTTTTTTAGTAATCAACAAAACAAAAATAATGACATATAATATTATATAATAATGATTTAGTGAGATGAAAGATGCTGCTGAGCAAACACCACAAGCCTCACATGTTTGATAAAACTCTGCTGCTTATTCACATAAAGCAATCAATTCAATATTAGTCGTTTTGCACTTTAATATTTGCAGATAGCAGTCCATATCAGATCCTAATTGTACAGCTCTAATTTTGATTCATTCAACCTTTGTCAAATTCTGTGACATTCCATATTAAACTGTAAATTCTGTTATTATGACTAAATTCTATCTTTATTCTGTGATTCTGTCAGTGTTTTCCAAATCACAAGGCCTAAAGATCAAACATATACGTTTTGTAGGCATGATCCGCTCACATTATCATCTGAACTGTTAAAATGTAGTTAACATAAAATAATTGTATTTTTATGTATAATATAGTTACATAAAATATGCATATTGTTGGTAGGTTTCACCATTGAAGAGATGTGTTTGAGATGTTAATATCTGTTTGTTTCTGCCCTGTTTTGCATTGCGTTAATGTGCAGCTCTTTCCAGAAACGTCTACCTAGACTTTTTAAATAGCACTTTAGTTTCCTTTTAAAATGATGAGGACTATGCAAGTCCTTTGTTTAAGTTTTGCTTAAAAAGCACATGCATGATTTTCTGATGATCAAATGGGTTTGGGGCGTCAGCAGTAAGAATAAGAAAATTTAGAGAGCGGGAGAATGGTATATATCTGCTTTTTCATTCACTATTTCTTTTGTTGTGAAATAAGTGAAGCTGATTTCTCAATTATTCAAACAATGAAGTCTTCGATCTGTGTTGACTGAGATTGAGAAAGCCTGGTCTGTGCATTTTTTTTAAAGACAGTATATAATCAATAGAAGACAAAGTCTATCATTCGTTTGCATACTAAATAATCTACTTAGGCATCACTCACATTTTCTTCAGACTTTGTCAAAATTGAGTTTCATAGTTTCAAGCACTACTTTTAGAATAAATGAACTGATATGAAAGTGCTTGTCTTTTATTAATTTCGCTCTAGAGCCTTATGTCACTGTCACGTTACAGCTGCATTGTAAAAATCTCTCGATGGGACGTTAATTGAGCATAAAGCATACTCATGTAGCCTGACATCAAAGTCACTGGCCATCCCCTGATGATTTAATGTACTGTCCATCAGCATAGCAGTGTTTTTTACAATTTTCAGCAATTTTTGGACCATGCTTTCTTCTGGTCAATTGATAATTGTAGGATATCAGAAATTGCCTTTCTCAGAGTGAAAAGCTATAGCCCTTAAAACCTTTCAAATAAAACTTTTTAGCTACTGCAGTATAACTGCTAACCTATATTTACCATCATATGAAAAGCTAATGGGAGATTATTCCATATGGAATAAAAATTCCAGTATTTTGGAAAGGGATTCGTTCATGCAAAAGCATTCGAACAACTGAAATCCAACAGAAAAGGAAGAAAAAATAGAAATGTAAGTGTCATGGTAAAAGCCCAGATTCTTATGGGACACTGAGGTAGAAAATGCGAGATAAATAAGTCACCATCACCCGGTGAATCTCACTCAAATAGGAAACATAACTATTTCATGTTCTCTTCTAGTTCGTGTTTTTCTTGTTGTTGTTGTTGTTTTTACTTTCAATGCCATTTTACCGTCCAAAGTGTGAGGTCACGAAATTCACTCTCGGACATCACAGGAAAGACATGACTGAAAAGAGTGAAGAAAGAGATATGCAGCTAAAAGATAGATGCTGTCAATCCACGCTGATGAATATTTTACCAGTGTTTTATCCTTTAGAGCTTTTTTCCATTAAAAAAAAAGAGTATTATACAACAAATGCTGTCGTAAGAGCTAGTGCAAGGTTGGTGGACCATATACAGTAGTTCTTCTTCTGTCCTATTTCCATATAAAGTTTTATATTGCATTTCAACCAAACTCTGATCACATCTGAGACACAGAAAAAAGTTCACAAAAACGTTCACCAAAAAAATAAAAAATAAATAAAAACAATATTGATATCTTATGTTGTTATCCTTCTCAAGTAAATGGATCTTGATTAAAGAATGTTAAGTTAATTGTTGTGGGAAGGAAAAAAGTAGGTTTTTTTTTTTTTTTTTTTTTTTTTTTTGCTGTTCAGTGAATGGGTGCCGTCACAATAACAGTCAAATCAGCTGATAAAAACATCACAATAATCCACAAGTAATCCACACCACTCCACAAATCCAGCATTAAGGTTTTTATAATGTTTTTATATATTATTATATTATATTTTATTAAGGTGTTTCATAATTTGAAACCATTGCTTCAGGATAAAATATTAGTCCTTTACCCGTTATGTTGATTTCTCCATTAAAAACATTGTCTCATCTGAACCTGGGGAGAAATATGCACAATTCAAGCACTGTTTACAAACTAAAAGAGTCCAAAGCAGATTGAAATACATATGTGGGTGGATTTTGATTTTGAGAGGACAGGGAATGGACTTTTTCACTGGACGTAGCATCATTATGGATTATGGACTTGTGGATTATTGTGATGTTTTTATCAGCTGTTTGGACTCTCATTCTGACGGCACCCATTCACTGCAGAGGAATCCACTGGTGAACAAGTGATGCAATGCTACATTTCTCCAAATCTGTTCTTCTGAACAAACTCATCCAAATGGCCTGACAGTGAGTACATTTTCAACAAATGTAAAATTTCACTCCTATATTTGATTTTAATGGGTGAGTTGTTGTTGTTGTTGTTGTTATTGTTTTTCTGCCTCCCAGCCTCTGACATTTGTAGAATCCAGCCGATTGTAGCCAGTTTTTCCATCCCAGTGCCTCTTTATCTTTGGTGGAAATGTGTAATGATAGTCTGTGGAAAAGATTTTACCCAATACTTTAACTTTCTATGTCTCTTCGAGCAGCGCCATCTCTCTATTGTAATGATGCAGCTCGTAACAGCCCTTGGAGTGACCTTTCTTTAATTAACTGCATCTTGATGAGCGGATCTACATAGAATGTGAAGGTTAATTAATGAAGTATCACTGCTAGTCTTAAAACCATCACCTAATGGATGACAGCTGGGCCCAGCACTCGCGATTTTACCAGCCAACTCATTAGCAACTCCAACCCGATTGACGGCTCTTCTTTGGTCTGCGGACCATGAGCAAATTGTATTAAAAAAGAACAGGGGTCCCAGATTCCCTCTCGTTTCAAAGGAAATGTGATCGTTCCTCTCAGCGGATTCATATGCGATACTCTGTTTGAAAGCGTACTTGAGGAAGCGAGAGCCAGAGGGCCGCGCTTACGTTCCTGACACAGACCACGCGATTCACATCAGAAAAAATGCAGATGAAAGCAATATAATATCTCCATAAAGATTGAGGAGTGTGTTTCCTGCAGTCTGATCTGTGACGGATGGTGATGGATAACTCCGGGTCGTAATAGCGCGCAGCTTCATCTTGATAAGATGCCGCTTTTGGGATTCTTTTATTTCCAGATGCATTGCAACCCCGCTTATTGTTGCGATTAGGAGACATCAGATACACATTAGCAAATGGAACATAGTGTAAAAAGTGTTTTATGACTGGAAGGGACAGACTGAAGGAGAGGGAGAAGATGTGATTACTGGGCTGGTAGAGTTTCTAATACTTGGAGAGGAAAATTGGATAAAGTGCACGAAAACTAACTTAACTTACTATGAGTGCATGGTCAGCTTTTAGCACAATGACTTTAAGACGAAAACCAACTCTGACACGTCACAACTGTGATGATCGCCAAGTGTAATTCATTTAGTGATGCAAGAGATGACATATATAGTGCATTTTTATAATTAGAAATGCTTTTATAATGGCATAAAATACTTTTGTGATACTGGAATACACAAGAAGAACTAAAATAATAATAATCACAGCTTTTATTTAAGAACTCTGAAAAAGTGATCATTGCTAAATGTAATTCACATACAGAGACGGAGCATCGCATATTTGGCCAAAAATATAATTGTTGTTGTTTTTTTTATATTAGTAAACATTGCATTTTGATTATTTAATTTCATGCCATAAATCACCTCATATTTCCCCACAAAAAAAGTTGTTCTTGCCATTGTGATCTGCTGTAATTTGTGGGCTCTGCATTTTCATTACTTGAGCTCATAATAATGATATACCATCCTGTAGCACATTGGAAAAGCCTTGCAGGCAAAAATGTCCACTTTATAGATCAAATAGAGATACTCAATTAAGCCTTATTGTGACAGCATGTTGAAAAACTAGCCATCCATGAATTCCCACAGTAATGCATTAATACTCCAGTGAACAGTATAAGAAGATATAAGTCATTAATGCAAAATATAAACAGTGAGCAGACCTAGTAGTAGTTTATCAACATGTTTGAATATCTGCTTTATCATTTACTGATGAAACACTTTCTTTTCTTCACAATATCACTGAATAGTGGTGTTAGTCTGTTCGCACATAAAGCTATTGTATAACTTCAGAAGACTGAAAACATTTGAGCAGCGTGAACAGACTTCATATATCCATAAGACACCAATTCTGAATCAACATATAAAACTGCTAAATTTTCATCATATTGAAATCATTGTGATTACATTTTGTGATCATTGCTTTAATGCATTCATTGTTTCTGCTTAAATGAATACATGATGCTGTCGAGTTTGTGTGAGTCAATGATGACAGATTAAATATTATTGTGTTCTTTAAGTATGATTTATTTAATATTTAGTAATAATTTAGTATTTTTTTGTATTTTAATATATATTTTAGTGCATGTTTTATTCATTTTATGTGATTTTTATTTATTTTGTGTTTTATTTTTATTTTGTACTTATTTTATTTCAGTTAATTGTCAAGGCAACATTTAATTGTTATTTAAATTCAAGTTTCCCATCTAATATTTTAATGTATATTTTATTTCAGCTTTATTTCAATTTTCTTTATTTTTTATTTTTTATTTTTTTAGTAACAATGCCTCTAGATAATCTGTTTTTGTCGCACCATCAGGCCATTAATGCAACGTTTAGACAATGTTTAGACAGTCATTGCAGACACAGCGACGCTTTTGTTTTCTCATCAAAAGCTAAAAGAATTGTTTTAAAGCTTTCAACTCCTCCAACAGTTTTGTTTAATTCATAAAGGTGCTGTATGTAAGTTTTTGCCTCTGCTATAAAAATACCATAATATTTTTGCAGATATTTAAGAAACATTTCATTCATCGTCAAATGCGCTCATTCCTGTTGGTGTCATCCATCTGGCAACCTGCATATGCATCAAGTGCATCAAGGAGGAGGGGCCAAGTGGAAAAAACCCTCTCCAATATTTTGAATTTGGACTGCAATACCTAGTTCAACCACTCGGTGTCAATCCTACATACAGCACCTTTAAGAGCAAAAATGAAATGAAATATCTGACACCAGATGCTTTCCCGGGACCGCTGAGGATTCTGGGAGGGGGTTTAGCAATCTTGACAAGGAACCTCCCCTGTAGCACCTTGTTTTTTTTTCCCCATTAGTTTGGCGCAGAGACTCTTGCCCTTAAGACCCAGGGACGGGCGCACATTTAAGTGGGCAGTCAGGAGAATCCCGGCTGTGTGGCAGGTGCGAGATCTGGCTTCATTAGCTCCCAACACCTCTGTCCAATTACAAGACTCGCACCAGTGGTGACAACCCTGAGTGTGTGTGTGTGTGTGTGTGTGTGTGTGTGCGTGTGTGTGTGTGTGTGTGTGCGCATGCGTGTGTGTTACAGGGTGCGCCGGTCTTATCAGTCACTGACTCTCTGCTTTTATCATGCTTCTTTCATATTTTGCCACATCTTCATTTGAAATATGAGAAACACTGCACCTTCATTCGACGTGTCAAATATCAAAAATTCAAGCTGTTTCATTAGAGTTTCAAGTGTGTTTACACTACAGTATAAATATATGTCTACATTTCTGACGTACACTTCAAACGTGGTAACATCTGAATTGGTTTTAGTAAAGACAAAGTGTGTTTTTAAGAGTCAAGGATTTGATCTGGGTGCATTACTCTATTTAACCATCCATTAAAATGCAATGCATGCAGGCCAGGACTTCAGTCCACATGTGTCCAATCATAGACGTGCATTTGTAGATTTCAATTTTAGACTGACTTGATCATCCTGATTACGGTTACTCTAAAGATAAAGGTTCTTTATTGGCATCCATTCGACATACATTTCTTTAGATTATTAAAGTAATAAAAAATGGTTATTTTAAGAGCTGTTCACTAAATGGCTCTTTATAGGGAACTAAAATGGTTCTACTATGGCATCGCTGCTAAACTTAATTTTAATAGCGACCTCCAGTGTATCGTTTTTCAAGAGTCAGATCAGCTGCTCACGGTCACTTTTCATAGTGTGCACTGTAAACAGTCATCTCTTTCCAAACTATTAATCATAATATTAGAACAGTTGTTATGAGTAATTAGCTGATCAGTATGTGACCATCATGAGTTGTTTTAGTTCCAGAGTTCCATTAGATCCTCCAGCTGCATGTTTATATCATAATATCATATATATAGCAACATTATAATGCTTTTACAGGCTTGCTATGGTGTCCGCAAGTTTTGGTGGTATGTTGCATAAAAATACTGTTTATCTGCATGCATCTCTGATAAAACTTTATTTATTTATTTATCTCTTTATTTGACATGGACATACAATTACATTGGACGAACCATATGCATTGGTTTTAGTGTTATAGCATGAATGCTAATTTTCAACACCTGTCCACGAGAGGCTTTTAGGAAGAAAATACAATAACAATATCATTTAATAATTAAATTTCATACATTTAATTTTATTTAAGTTAATGTTTGTTTTATTTCAAGTAACATTTTTTTAATGGTTTTAATTTTAGTTTTAGTTAATAACCAAGTCTCACAACTTGTGCAATAATTAGTTCAGATCATTTTAATCCTGAAATCACTTCTTTTTTTTTTTTTTTTTTTTGTTTTATCATCACCCAGGCATAAGAATCATCTGATCACATCGAAAAAATAAAGGGATGTAGAGCTGATTTTTTAGATGTGCTTTTGATAGTCTACATTTTTGCATTGACCTGAATCTATTAAAGCCATAAAAACACAGTGAAGTAGACATCAGCAGAGTTAAATTCACTGGACACTTCTGGGTTAGAAATGAAAGCAAAAGTTTTCAAACAGCTTATTAGATGTGAAGAGCTCATAGATCGTCAGAAGATGATTAAAAAGACGCAGGGTCCTTCTGGAGTCTGTGCAGTGGATTCTGCCCTGAGCCACTAATGATTCTTCTGTGTAGTTTATTGTTTATAAGTGTGCTTTTAAAGGCCTGATTTTGCCTGAAGGGATTCACTTCTGTTTAATTTTTTGCTCTTCTGTTCTCCATTCTTCAGTTATCATGTGCATTGTGATCTACTTTACATCCTGGGCTTTTCGGTGCTAGCAGATTTTTGAGTGTGTAGCAAATATGATCACATTAATGCATGGCATTAATGATATAGTATAGATATGGTATTTATTGTTATTTAATGTTTTTTTATAGTTTAATAACAATAACAGAAATTAATATTATTATTGTTATAATAATAATGATAACAAACATTTATTTGTATAGCACTTTTTATACATAAATGCACCTCAAAGTGCTTCACAAGTACAAAATAAAAACATAAATAAAATCAACAACTATAAAAGGTTCAAAAGGTGAAATAAAGCATAGTTTGACCTCAGTATCTATATAAAACAATTAACTACATTAAAAGAATCAGAAGATAAAATGAACATAAAAACTGACTGACACATAACTTCACAGTTATTTAATAATAATAATAAATATTATTATTATTATTATTACTATTATTATTATTATTATTATTATCTAAAACCTTCAAAAAAACTTTACAAAGAATATAACATTGTAAATATATATAAATGGTATTTTATTATAGATTTTTAACAGCAAAAATAAAAAAATCCAATTACAATTATATTATTAAATCAATTGTAAAAAACTGTAAATCTTTTTTATTAGTAGTAGTATTATTATTGGGAAAATAATATTTGAATCAATAAGCAAATACATTATTAGTGTGCTCTACTATTTTTGTTATTATCATCATTATTATTATTTTAAACCTTCATTAATTATATATATATATATATATATATATATATATATATATATATATATATATATATATATATATATATATATATATATATATATATATATATATATATATATATATATATTAAGCATTTTAACAGCAACAATAAAAATATCATTTTAAAAAATACATCAAAGCATTATAAAAATGTATTATTCTTAAATGTAAAAACATAATAATAATAATAATAAAAACGCTCAAATATTCCCTGAGGAGGGAATGTGACACTGCATCTTCTTTTCTTACCATGCCTCTGGATGCATGTTTCATTATTGGAGACCAAGAAGCAGATGAAGTATTCTCAGGACGCAGTTCATTCCCTTTCCAGGGAACCATGTTACATGCATAACCTGAGACGTTCCCTTTCAAGGGAATCCGAACTGCATCCTCTATCAGTTACTGTGAAGAACGGAATAACCACGCTGCCATGCTGGTGAGTGCATGCCATATGCAACCTGAGACGTGTCTGTAATTGAAGAAATTCTTATTTTTATTCATTCATTAATGTATAGAAAAAAAAATTCTGTGCAATGTATGATTTGCTTTATATTAAAAAAGGCTATTATCTATCTTCAAGCAAGTAAATGTGTGTCTGAGCCATCATGTACACAGAGATGTGATGTTTTCCAGACGTGGCCTCCGTTTTATCTGATGTAATGATAACAGCTGTTGAGCTCCATTCGTTCTCTAAATGTGTGTATAATTTGTCATGCAGCTCAAAGCAAACATGTACCTTAAGAACGTCTTTTCCTGTTCCTCTTCACGTCATAAACACATCACCCCGCTGTACACATTTCATTTTTCCCCATCTCTTTCCGTCCGTCACATTTTACTGATATTATTTAGGACACTGTTGCTGTAACCTTAGGCTGAGTGAAACCTGGCGTGGATCTTCAGATCAGACAGACAGAAACGTATAGGTGTCTACGTGTTCATCTTTCATTTCACCTTCCAAAGTTTTATGCTGACTCATTTTTGCATTCGACTCCACATTTATCTGTTGTCGTAGCATTAGAGGAGATGTTGAAGCATGCCCCATCTCTGCCCCCGTTTTCCATAAACAACGAGGAAATTTAATGTAAACATGGCATAACATCTGTTTATAGGATATTGAGAAATTACGAAAGGCTGAGAATTACAAGAACTTTAATAGATTATTAAAAATGGTCCACGGGGAATTCCACAGTTCTTGCAAAATATTTATTTATCATCTGTTGTATGCAACAGAAGTGGCTTGACATTGCTCAAGGAGGACTTGTTATAAATGCTGTATTAAGATTTTCAGAATGTCTAGTTGAATCTCTTGAAGTACCTCGTGACAAACCCAAAAACTTAACAAACTTCTCCCCATTCTTCAGCCAGAAATTAAACTTCTGTCATTTACTTGCCTTCATGTCATCCCAAAGATACCAATCAAATTGTGTGCTATCTTCATGTCACATTGCTGTACATTTAATGTCCTATTTGCAGCTTGACAGCCCTTGGCCACTATACGCTGTTGTTTAATAGAAATTACACAAAATATCATAAAATATATATTATTATTATATATCCAAATATTTAATGTAACAAAAAAGCATTAAAATAATATTTTTGCTTTTTATTATTATTATTTTGTTGTGTTTTTAAATAGCTTTAACATTATTATAATTAATATCGTTAATAAGGTTTTGATAAAAGCAATATATATTGTATTATCCTATATAAAAATCAATGTTTTCAGTATAATGATTTTAATATATAAGATGCTCACCAAATAATAAGAATAATTTTTAAACAGTATTATAATTGTTTTTTATAAAAACAATATATATTATAAAATAATATAATATATAAAAACTGATTTATGTTTTGTATTTAAAATATAATATAATTTTAATATATACCATGTTTGCCAGACATTATCCAAAAATACAAATTCTAATTATTATTATTATTATTATTATTATTATTATTATTATTATTATTATTATTATTATTATGCTGTTGTAAATATATATATTTTTTATATTATTGTAATTATTAATGCATACATTGTTTTTTTTGTTTGTTTTTTTATAAAAACATTATTATAGTTATAATTATATAAAAAGATACTTTCAAATTAATGTGATTTTTAATATGTTCACTAGATGTTTGCACAAAAAAAAAAAAAAAAAAAAACATAATAATAATAATAATAATAAAAAGATTTGGATCTATGGCATGAAGGTGAGTAAGATCCGTCTGGAGATTTGATGTCATCATTAGCACCAGGAATTTCATTTTATATATTTTTCTATGCTTGATGTGGTAAATGTGGTCAAGCGTTTGTTTTATTCACATAGCTCATAATGTCAGTACATTCATGACAGTGCCTTTCATTTCTTCAGTTTCACCATATGTGAGAATCCAGATCTGGTCTGCCTCTGAATCACAGCATATGGGAATGAAAATGGCATGTAAATTAATGATGAGTGGGATTACTCACACTCTTCACACCACAACCTGAGCTGAATGGCCTGAGGTGACGAGGAATTATATGTAAATATTTTATTGAATATAAATGTGGCAGTCAGTGTGTTGTCTGCTGGCGGCGATGGAAACACATATACTTTCTGAATGAGTTTGTTTTGTGAAACTCAAATCTGTTTTGTGTTGTTTTGTAGCTCAAGATCAGCTCACTGTAATATTAATGAATTAAATATTCATCTTTGTCTATTGCAGTGAACATGCTTTTGATTAATAAACTTGAGTACATTAAACATCCTGGACCTTTCAGATATAATAAAATGTTTGGTAGTGTGAAAAAATATGTGTGTGTGTTATCTTTTATCAAAATCATATTAATTACATTTATTTATTAGTAAATATTATAAAGAATGGTAAAAATAAAATAAAAAAACAATAACAATTATAATGCTACAGAAATACATACTGCTTTGCACTTTCAAAATGTGTAAATGGGTTGTATACAAATAATACTATTCTAGTATTACAAATATAATATAAATATATTACAATGTGTAATATTACTATTACAAATACAGTTTTTACATAATAATAATAATATATTGTTAAGATTATATACATATATAATATTTATTTTTATGAAAATTAGATTTATATTATACATATACATGTATACATGTATACATATACATGTATATTATACATATACATTTTTTAATAATGTTATGTATAATAATATATAATTTAATATATATAATAATAAGCAAATAAATAATTATGTGTCGTTCTAAAAAAATTATATATATATATATATATATAATAAAATAAAATTTATGTTGAATGATGGAGCGCGGGCGCCGCCGTGTGTTCATCTGATGTAACTGCAGTCAAAAGTGAAGGAAGACTTATAAAGAATGAAATACAAACCAAGTGCCAAGGAGATTTCTTCATCATTATTTAAAGGCTAAAAATCCTTGTAGTGAGGAAAGGTTGACTGAAAATGAAAAAAATATTTTAATTGAACGTGTGCGCCTCCCAAAACCTGTTTTTCGGTAGCAAGATGTCAGTGGTGAAATACTCGCTCCTGACGCGTGAGGCGCTCTTTGCTATCGCTGCCCCGATGTTTACCGTCAAGCAGTTCACACTGTCGCAAAAACCGCAAACTCTGCTGAAAAGCGTTTGAAATGAAGAGGACACAGAACAACAACAAGGTGCATTAAAGTTGTCAGATACTTCACAGATCGAGTCTCAGCGGGCTTCAAGATCCACATGGCAACGTTCAGCGGAGAAGGTACAAAAAACACTGTTCGAAAACAGATTCGAAAAGAGATTTCTGTGCAGTAACGTTACAGGTAACTCAAATGATCCCAACCATGATGAATATATTTACACTGTTAGGTTGATATATGAAGGAATCAAAGTCCTTTCTGGTATATAATACTAAGAATAAAGTTTAATTGATATAGTTTGTATTCATTGTTAACTTAACGTCTCTACAGACAATAAAAGTTAATATTACAATTTGATATACTTAATCATATTTCTGATATTATATGTTACAATTTGAATGTGTGTGTGTGTGTGTGTGTGTGTGTGTGTGTGTGTGTGTGTGTGTGTGTGTGTGCAAGCATATATATATACACACACACACACACACACACACACACATATATATATATATATATATATATATATATATATATATATATACATACATACACAATATACAGTTCAGTTTCAAAATTGTAATAATATATAATACATATACTTGTTTTTTTGTTTTTTTTTTTTGCTTGGTGTAAAAAAAAAAAAAAAAATATATATATATATATATATATATATATATATATATATATATAAAATTGATAGTCATGTATATATTACATATTTGTATTTACTTCGTTACATTTATTTATTGAATATATATATATATATATATGTGTGTGTGTGTGTGTATATATGTTTGTGTGTGTATATATATATATATAAATATATATGTATGTATATGTATTTTTTTTCCCCACAGGAATAAACCACCTGTTAGTAGAAGTGAGTCCTGACATCCACATCTGTGGCTTCTGCAAACAGCAGTACAACAACTTTGAACACTTCTTTGCACACAAGCAAAACTGCTGCCAGATCCCGTCGACTCATATATCATCCCGAAACGCTGGGCCCAGTGGTGAGGCTAATGTCCAAGTACTAACGTCCCTTTTAAAAGTTCATATAGTGAAGGATCATATAGTATACGACCCTTCATATATAGTATACTGCGCTGTTGAGTAGTCACAAAAGTGTGTTTTTGTTTTTTTTTTGGTGTCAGAGTCATTTCAGACATGTGTACCAAAAGTCAAGAAGACCCTCACCAAAGCCCAGAAAGCCCCCTCCAAAAAGCTGAAACCTGCACTAAGTCAAAAAAGACACACATGCACATTCTCAGGTTAGTGCTATTGCATTTCTTACTTTCATATATTTACTTATGAAGTATTTAAAGTGAAATATCTCCACTCTATGGGGCTTAAAAGCTGTTTTGGTTCATTTTGTGCCCTTAGGTTGTACATTCAAAACTCAGTATGGCCAAAAAGACATGGAGAGACATATTTTAACACACACTGGTAAATCATTTCATGGGATCATCTCAAACTTTATCATTACCAAACGATGCCAAATGCACATTAAAATGCTGAGATCTGACTCCTCTCTTCAGGTGAGAGGCCTTTCGAGTGTGAACTCTGCCATAAACGCTTTAGTCGTCGCGATAAGCTGAATCTTCACAGCCGTTTGCACACGGGAGAGAAACCGCACAAGTGTAAGTACTGTCCGTACGCAGCGGCCGACAGCAGTAGCCTGAAGAAGCATCTCCGCATCCACTATGATGAGAGACCCTTTAAGTGTCAGATATGCCCTTACGCCAGCCGCAACTCCAGCCAGCTGACCGTTCACCTCCGATCTCACACAGGTGAGCACAGACCCTGTGTATTTGCAAGAATAAATATCAGAGATGTTCTGAAGTATGTCAAAATGTTAGGTGTTTTTGAAAGGAAGTAACACTTTTATTTACGAAGGATGCATTACATTGCACCCCCACCAAAAAAAAAGCATTGTTCCTTTGCAAAAGTACTCAAATATAGTTTTTTCCTCCCTAATTTGTGATAATATTTTACAATATAACTGTTTTGCTATAGATAGATAGATACAAAGTGGAGATCAAACATATAGCATACACATATCATATAAACATAATTTCATAAATTTCAGGGTCACTGCGATATTTGAAAAATAAATTAGAGAACACTTTTACAGATACATCCAAGTTATTGGCATTAATCTGGCACCTAGTGCTGATTTTCTTAATTACACGTCAAAGCCCTTCTTAACTGGCAGAATTCCTCTAATTTTCACTGAGATTGCGAGATGGCGAAAACCTGATTTATTTTCCTTGTTTCTGATGCAAAGCATGCTGGGAACTAGAAAACAATCATTTTAAGTTCACCTTACTACAACAAAATTTTGAGTTTACAGAACTTATTTAAATTAAGTCCAATGAACTTTCATTATTATTTGAGTGCAATTAACTAATTTCATTTGATTAATTTCACTGTTCGGTTTTACAGTGTAATTTTTACACACACACACACACACACACATACATATATATATCACACATTATTTCATCCATTTTATATATAAAACTCGTTAACAATTAAAATAAAAAAATAAATATCAACTAAAATCATTTTAAAAAACACACAAAAGTCAAGTGTTTTTCTAATTGTTTTTTTCAGCTGCACAATATTTCCTGGTACAGCTGATTATTGAGAATTTACGATAATGCATGTGAAACTTTGCCAAAAGATTCATAAGATAACACTGGTTTTCCTGTTTCTTGTTATCAAAGCCAAAACTGCTCATGTTATGAAAATGAAGAACACATGCATTCAGTTATATAAATACATACGTTTGGCCAAAAGATTAACGAATTGAAATGTCAAAATATAGTTGTACATCTGTGTGTTTGCTAGATAAGTATGATGCTATCAAAACAGCATGATTAGAACCTTGTTCCTTTTTGTGAAGTAGTGGAGCTGTGATGTATTCAGTTCACATGTTTCGTCAGGTGACGCCCCGTTCCAGTGCAATCAATGCGATGCCAAATTCAAGATCAACTCCGACCTTAAGCGCCATAGTCGGGTTCACTCCGGCGAGAAGCCTTATAAGTGTGATCTCTGCGAATATCGCTGTGCGATGAAGGCTAATTTAAAATCCCACGTGCAGCTGAAACACAGCGCCTCGGACTCCTTCCGCTGCTCAAAATGCGAATTCCAGTGCTCCGCCAAAGCTGCTCTGCGACACCATTCCCGCCAGCACCAGCCGGCCCAGCCTTTGCAGTGCAGCGAGTGCAGTTACTCCTGCTCAAGCAAGGGGGCGCTCAAGATCCACGAGCGCGTGCACTCAGACGAACGACCCTTTAAATGCGAGCACTGTTCATTTGCTAGTAAGCAGCGCAGTAATTTGTTAATTCACAGGAGGAAGTGTCACGCAGATAAACTGGACAAGCAGGGTAAGTCTGGAAGAGAACGCGAAACGGGGGAGGAGCCTCCGAAACCTCTCAGCTCGCGTTACCGAGCGAGACTGGAAGCAGCACGAGCGTTTCGTTGTGACTTGTGCGAGGCTTCATTCGTCAGGGAAGACTCTCTTCGCAGCCACAAGAGGCAGCATAACAGTAAAATACAACAACAAAGTCAAACTGTTACCAATCAACCAGTACAAACAGCGGGACAAACCTCCGTCACAGCCGACACACCGTCTTCCTACAACACGACACATCTTAAGATCATCATGGCGCCCTCTATAGGACCGGAGGCTACTTTTGTCCAAGCTGCCACTGGAAAGGCTGGAGCCATTCTACTCAGTCCAGAGGATCACAACGTGCTTTTGAACCCCGTAATACAGCACGTCAACATGCTAGCGCCAGAGTCCGGCCTCGAGCACCAAACGGTTTTACTCACTCAGATCGACTCCAGTGAAACAAGCCCTCAAACCAGTACCCATAACTTCATCGCCTCGTGTTCTGCGTCCGCTTCCGACGGCACACACACCTTCATAACATCCTGTTCTGACCTGGAAAGCCTCCACAAGCTCATCCAGGAGGGTGGGACTGAGGTTACGGTGGTAACGGAGACGAATCCAGCGATTGCCACCCCAAAAGAACCCCTGAACATTGATGGTTCCTCGTCTCAGGACATTTCTGAGCACGCTGAAGATAGTTTAGATATGGGTCCACCTGAAACCATTCTTGTTCAAAGTCTCCCTCTGTCGATTTCAACACAGGAACAGGACCAACTGTCTCCACACCATTTATTTTCAGACTCCAATACGGTGGACATCAGTGATTCGTAGTTTTATGCGCGAATAACGAGATTCCACTGTGATGTTGACTTTAATTAGGCTAGACACCATATTGAATTAAATACGGGTTAAAATGAGACTGTGAGGATTGGACTTAGAGTTTTATAATGGCACGCACTATATAAAGGCCCTAGATTTTGTAATTTTCCCAACTTTACATGCTTTTTTTTCTACTTTAAGTTTCTTTGTTAAGGCGTTTCGTCAACTGGGCAGTTGGTATTTCATTAAACAACAATACAATCCATTGAATGCACTTTACTTCTATTCCTCACAGCCCCATTTTCATTCACATCAAAAATTAAATATGGTGTTGTCCTGATGAAGGTCTGACATGAAGATAAAATTAACTGTTTGTTTGGTTAATTTCCTGTTTCTTTATCCAACTAATGCTTTGTTCATGTTGTGTTGGAATTACTTTAATTATAACAATTATAAACCTCAGAAATGTTTCAGTGTTCATCCAAAATGGATCCATGTGGAAGTTTGTTGGAGAAAACAAAAGCGCACATATTAACACCTGTAAAAATAGTGTTGAGATTAAAACCTTGTTAACTTGTTGTTAACTGTGCAAACTGCTGCCATTTTGGTTCAATCATGCACATTGGTGGGAGAAATCAGAGCTTTCACAAAATTAAGAGTGGGAACTTAAAATTAAGAGTTTGAAAAAGACATGAATGGATCTTACATTGGAAAATGTGTAATTATTGCAATTAATTCTGACAAGAGCTGAATGCAGCATCATTTATAAGGTTGCCATGTTGGATCAGGGAGTCATTGTTTCATTTTCAAGTTATCCATCAAATCAAAAGTAGACAAAGTATGTTTTTCTCCCTCTATTTTACAGTGAAATAAACATTCTTCTTTTTAAATAAGAGACTTGTTTTACCATATTGTATTTGTATTTTCTGTTTCCTGGTGGTTTAGTGGTTAATGCTCTGTTAACTAAAGCACAACCCTTCACAGAACATACTCTACACAAGTATACTACCTTGTAAAAGTTTGGGGTCAATAAGGTTTTTTTTATTCTTTTTTTTTAAAGAAATTAATGCTTTTATTCAGCAAGTATGCATTAAATTAATCAAAAGTGACAGTAAAGATATGTATAATGCTCAGTATACTTGTATAGCATTTATTAATGTTTATGTTAGTTAATACATATACAATCATAGCTCATAATAGTTTTAATCTTAACAGATACATCTGATTTTAAAAGTACATTAGTTAATGGTGAAAATGAACTAATTTGTGTAAAAATTGTTCATTGTTGGTTCATATTAATAAATCCTCTTAACTAGAAGTGTAACGACTCACAATGCGATATGATACGCAATACACATTTTTTTTTTTTTTTTGTGAAATTTAAAGAAGTCAAATGACAAAACTAAATTGAAATTTTACAGCAAACCCCAAATCAAACGTGTGGCACTTACGAAACAGCCGTGATCAGAGATGCATTTATATAAACTCCCAACCCCAACTGTATCACAATTCGTTTAATATCTCAACTGAATTGAATCATCACTTATGTGACCCTGGAGCACATAAGTTAAGTCGCTTAAGTTAAGTTAAGAGCAGTGTTAAGTTGCTGGGGTATATTTGTAGCAATAGCCAAAAAAAAACATTGTATGAGTCAAAATTATAGATTTTTTATTTTAGGCCAAAAATCATTAGAGTATTAAGTAAAGATCATGTTCCATGAAGATATTTTGTAAATTTCCTATCATAAATATATCAAAATGAAATATCCGATTAGTGATATGTAATGCTAAGGACTTAATTTGGACAACTTTAAAGGTGATTTTCTCAGTATTTAGATTTTTTTGCACTCTCAGATTCCAGAATTTCAGATAGTCGTATCTCAACCAAATATTGTCCCATCATAACAAACAATGCAGTATAAAGCTGTATAATATAAATCTAAATTTCGAGGGTCACAAATTTGTATGGATGTTCAACCAGCTTGTGGTGTGTTACATCCCTACATTAAACATCAACTGAAACCTTGCTTTAAAGTGTTAACTATAGTTATCAAATAGCTTGTATAAGCTCTAGGCATTTTTGTCACAAAATTCCCTTTATTTCATCTCTTCTTGTTATTACTCATTTCAGTCTTGATTCTTATCAAAACCAATGTACAGAGCCGCAGAGCTGTCCTAGACCAACCTTTTATTTTCTTTTTTTTATGTCATTTATGTCATTTGTTGGTGCATAAGAAACAAATGGAGAAAAGAACGTTTTTGAAAAAAGATATTTCATTCATATTTCATTCTAAATCCTTTGTAGGACTAAATTATATATTTTAAAAAATGGACATGAAAAGGCCTGTATAGTCTAAAACAATGTTTTGTTTTTTCGTTCACCAATCAGTTTTTAGGTTTCAAGCTATTTTTAGACTCATCTCAATTATGTAATGAAAGATATAACCGTTTGATATACTACATTACTTTATGTGACTAATATGTCCATAAATTGATATTCTCATTCTTTACCATGTATCTATACATTGCATCTAATTTGCATATTAATGTGTTTCTAGGAAGTGTAATAATGGGAGTAATAACGTGGCAACATTTTCATAAGAATATCTCATATTTCATAGAAATATAGCTCTATAATTTATTGTTGTGATTAACTTGATGTTTGTCCTGCTGTCCTCTACAGAAGACATGTTTGAAATTGATGCCCTGTTTAGGAGCAAAACATCTTATCCCGATTTGAAATGCCATAACATTTTTCTAAGATTTATTTATTTACGACAAACCTTTTTTAAAATGAGCCAAATTTACATAATTAGAAAACATTATCATATTTCCCCAAGAGTGCTAAATGTGTTCATTCTGTCAATATCAGTCATATAAAGACCAGGGAGAAGGTGTATTTTTGTATGTCTCTGAAAAGCCCTGAATGTGCTCTGTACAGGACATACAGACTTGGAAATAAAATAGTTTTGTTTAGTACATCTTGCCTGTAGATGGCAGTGCAAACTTCACAACACTGACTTCTTTAATCTCAGCAAGGCATCGCTCATCTCTTATCTGGTGTTTTCAGTGTAATTTTGGAAATAAAAGTTAACCCAGCAGATATTACATGCGCCTGTGCTTTGATTTGGCTCCTGTAGCTGATATCCACATTGTAGCAGTTAACCAGTGCCTACATATGCACGAGAACTATCGCATTTCCTGCAGTGACAGTTACGAGATAAGATCTTTCAGGCAGTTGTAGAGATGCAGATGGAGACACATGAAATATGAGTGCTGCATTTTGCTTGTGCGTGCATATGTCTGACCACCAGTGTCATATCAGGCCATTTCCCCGCCACAAACCATGAGCGTGAGCTGAGTTCATCTAATCCAACCAGATCAAGCCTGTGACCTCTTCCTCTCTGAGGATAGGTGAGCTGGAGAGAGAGAGACAGCACCTGCTTTCTACCAGCGACATGCATTTCATATTTCACTCACAGTTGATATCCTCTCGCAACTCCAGAACCGCCTGAATGTGGCGAAAAATGTTGCAATCTTTACAATTTTTATACAGTTAATGTGTGCAGTTATAACTGTTCAGTGGTTTCTTGATCATGAAATTCACCCCACTAAAACAACAGCCCTACTTCGGTGTGGATAGATAAAGATTTGATTCATTTGATCGATTTGATTCTTTGACATCGAATCTTTGATTCAACGTTTGCAATTAATAAATACAATAGATACTGTTATAACACAAACTTTAGAATTATACAAAGAATTAAAAGACGCCAAAATAACCAGTCTTTTTTTTTTGTCTACATACAAAAAAATTATAATAATTATTCTTTGTTTGTAGATACAACTGTGTATGTATATACATAAACATTTGATTCTTCGATTCATTTTTTAACTTCCGTTGCATTTTTATATAGGCTTTTTAATTTTAGATTTTCATAATATGATTTATAAGTGTATTTAATTAATGTGCAGTGATTTCATTGCTGCTACATTTAACATGAAATAAACCAGCTCTAGTGTTGTGTTGATAAATATTTGATTTGTTATTTGCAGTATATTACAGAATGAATCAAATAAACATTTGATTATTACATTTTTTCCCCATTCAATTTTTAATTTTTTTCTATAATATTGTATATAGGTGTAATTATTTACTGTATTATTAATATATACTATATTAATAATATAAAGCGATTTCATCATATATCATCAATTCTACCAGCCCTGGTGTTGTCTTGACAGGCCTATGTAATTTTTCAGAATTGACTCCTTCATTCAGTTTTTATAGTAAAGAAATGTTACAGTAAATAAAATTGTTTTAGAATTGAATCTTTGAGATTCAATGTTTACTATTCAGATTCAGTTCTGTTTTGCAAATTGTTTTTCTATTTTATACTAATATTATTTAAAAAGTGTAATTATTTACTTTATTAGCATCACTTCTACATATAAAGGGAAATAAATTCCACCAGTCCCTGTCATGTGTAAATAAATATTTGATTTATCAGAATTGGATCTTTGATTTGATTTTTACAGTAAAGAACTGATTAACTGTATTTTTTTTTAATGGACCAAGCATGAAACGCATTAAAATAACATCCATCTTTTATGTCTAGATTCTTTGACTCATTTGATTCATTTTTTATTCAGTGCAATTCTTCATTTTTTATCATTAATTTTATGAAAATCTTAGATTATTTACTTTATAATTACAGTGATTTTTTTTATCACCGCTAGATATCTTGTGAAACATATTGGATGTGTGTTAGTGAGGATTTGATTCTTCAATTTTTCTATTCACTATTAATGAGTAGCTAACTTTCTTCATTGGTTATTTTTTCACTGGTGATCTCAGTCAATAATTGATGTTCCAGATGCTTTCAAAACAGCCCCTCTGATCTTTCCTTGCATTTCTAAAAGCACGAGCTCTCCACTGGACAGAAGTCAATATTTGGCGACCTCATTGTCACTGTGCCCCGCTGCATTCTTCAGACCGCCGTGTGTTTGCATGGAAGTGAAGGCTACATCTGAGTGGGAGTCTGCAGGGACAAGAGCGCATTGATGTTTCCATCAGTGCTAATAGATTTAGCAGCTCAGGACTCTCTCTCTCTCTCTCTCTCTCTCTCTCTCTCTCTCTCTCTCTCTCTCTCTCTCTCTCTCTCTCTCTCTCTCTCTCAGTATGAATGATGTTCAAACAGGAGCGAAGGCTAACGCTGTCAGATGTGCTGTGTTGTGATTATCCAGCGCTGTGAAGCTGTTCTATGGTCAGTTTGAACAGATATCTGGAGAAACACATCAGGACGCATTTTGCTTTTTTTTAGGAATATCACATTATGAAGTCGACATGCAATCAAAATTGACCTTTTTACTTTCTTAATTTCTGTTCTTATTGTCCACAATTAATATACTTCTGTTCATAATCTTCCTTCAAAATGTTACTTAATAACTTTGTTTGTCTGGAAAAAACTTTTTTTTTTTTCAGTTGACATCATGTATATATTTTTAACCCCTCGCTTCCAACCACCTAACTCAATTCCTTGCGTATATTATCAAATCTGACCTTACATTTTTCTCTTTGAATATTTTTTTGATTTCCTTATAGTTTCAACAAAGAATCCCTTTTCTTCTTATGTACCATTTTTCACAGTATAGAGTTCTTTCTACACTGAAAAAAAAACTCAAATAAAAATTGCTAGCAGAATCAGCTAGTAATATATTAATTAAATGTGAAGTAGAAAGACTGAAATAGTAATTTTTTGTACACCAATAGTCTTTGTTTTATTTTACACACACGGTAAGTGTTTCGTGTGTGTGTGTGTGTGTGTGGTTCTAGTTGGATTAATGTCCAAAAATCATATTTTACCGGTAAAATATGATTATTATTATTTTATTTTTTTACTTCCTGTACCAGCTATATTCTAAATTAGTATTATAATTACTAAGATATATATCATAGTAATTATAATACTAATTTAGATATATTTGGTAGTATATTTTGGTAGTAATTATATACATTTGGATATATTTGGGAGGCTGCATTTATTTATTCATTCATTCATTTGTTTCTTTATTTCTTTTGTTTTGCATTTGTGTATTATATTAATATATTTTCAATCAATATCATGTTACAAAATGTTTTCAGTAATAAAATATAAAAATGTAAGTTTGGTACGTGCACTATAAAGTCTATGTTCAAAAACGTGAGTGACAGTTAAGGGTTAAACAAAAAAATTCCAGTTATTGTTTAATCACCAGTACATGGATAAATGAATGAAGGTTCTCCATGTCCTTTTGTTTGTATCTAATCTTTATTTCTAATCTTGAGTGTGTTGTCATTCCCACACCTGCCTATATGAGTCACTAGAATCCATGAAAACTGATAACCCTGAGGGAGAACAACCATCAGATTGTACTCCTAAAAAAAAGGGTACATTTTGTCTATCAACCTTCATTTATTTGTTTGTTTTTCACCCTCCTCATTTCTGTGGTCACAATTTTCCGTCGTCCTTTGCATACATGTAAATCTTTCGCTCTCTGTCTGAAGAGAAAGTATAAAACTTATCTGTGTCTGACGTGTCAAATGCATGAATTTCTAGAGAGAGAGAGAGAGAGAGAAAAGCTTGATTTGTAGGTTTTTATAATGCACATGAGGACTATTTCATTGCTTATGAAACTTTAGGCACAGCCTGTGTTTTATTACACAAGGGAAGTGGCCCAGCCCCCTCTTTTCGTTTTGTTTTTGTTTTTGCGAGACCCTTAATGCAGGGTCCTTGTAAAATGGCATTCTGTGTAAAGATGATTCCTATGTGGGAACTGCATGGCTCTCTCCTGTTTCTCTTTGATGTATTATCTTGCAGACTTCCAGGATCTAATCCCAGCCACCCCTCCTTCTCTAGCTTTCCTTCTTTTTCCAGACTTGTTATTTTATCTTATATAAGTTGCTTGTTTCAATTCATTGTTTTGCAATGAACGTAGATGTATTCATTTGAATTAAATGTAAAGAACGTATCTCTCGGGATGCAATATTAGCACCCACTGAAGCTGTGTAAAGTATTTGGGTGTTCAGGCTGGTTTAAAAAAGGAGAAAGGAAGCTCAGACAGACCTCTTGATACTGTAAAGCCCTTCTTGCTTCCTTCCTTCCTGTGTTTGAGATGTCAGCCTTTGAATGGGGTCATAAAGAGCCCCCCAAAATGCAGAAGTACCTTCACAGCTGCTTAAAGAAAGCGTAAATTGCAATGCATTCCATCCTGACTTAAATGCAACTAAAAAGTTAACTTAATTTATTTTATGCAACATTTTTCATTTTCATATAGTTTAAGTTGATGTAGACTAAAATGACTAAAACTAAAATAAAATTAATAAAAACTATATCAAACAACAACAAGGTACTGTAAAATTAACGGGAAAGCAGAAAATATTCAAATGAAATCTAATCCAAAATACAGTATTAACAAAAACTATAATAGTAGCTCAATGAAACTAAAATACCAGATGTCTGATTTGTGTAATTGTGTTGTTTTCTAGCAGTTAAAATTAAGATAACATCAAAATTACACGAGCAACATGTATACAAAATAAAATGAAAAAGACAGACGAATTATACAAAAATGGGTCTTTAAAACCTTGATTTGTGCGATTGTCTGGTTTTTCTAGTGATATAAAATTTCATAAAATGAAAAAATAAACTAAGCAAAACTGCAAAAGAATGAGCCACTGTGCTGTTGAAAAAATGTCTGAAATTGGTATCACAACTTTAATAATTTCTCAAACGTGTACTATGTAGGGGAAGAAAAATTGTGTGGTATTAAGGTTTTGTGCAAAACATGAGACTGATCAATTCTGATCACTTAAATTTATGAGATTGTTTCAAGTTAACAAACATTAATTATAATTTATTCATTATTCACTATTCACATTAATTCACTTTTTTCCATTTAATATCCAAAGTTAAAGTCATTTTAACTTAAATTACTCATGCTATTTAACATCATATCATTGAATATGTATATAAAATATTTATTTAGTTTATATAGTTTATTTATATTTATTTGACAAATGTATGTATTTAAATGTATAATTTCATTTGACCTTTTCTGTCATATAACAGAATGTTTGAGAGTGAAACAAACCATTCAGTTCCACCAAACATCATCATTTATTCATTAAGAACTTTTAAAATATATATATATTTGATTTAATATAATTTTAATTAAAATTTCTCATACTGTTGAATCTTGAACTTCTCAATAAATATAAAAATTTATAATTCTGATTGGGCATACATTTAATAAATATATTATATATAAATATCACTTATTATTTATGTATTTAGGTTTTTTGTTGTTTGTTTGTTTGTTTTTTTAAGGTTGGAAAGATCGATGAGGCAGAGTCATATAAAGATTTGATGTTTGATTACTGGTTTTCATTCTAGTTTAATATTAGATTAAAAAATGTATGCAACTCATCAGTTCTGATGATAAAATGCATACGTCTGGCCTCTAATAGCTTAAAAATGGAAAGTGCCTACAACATTGACTTTAGAGAGATAAAGCAGAAGAGGGACAATACTTCTGTGTCTTAAATCACAATTTGCAGCATGTGTTCTTTGTGTTCTTTATTCTTTTCAGCAGTTCTTTTTTGTCAGACGTTGATGCAACAGCTCTGTCCTGCTCTTTCACAGTTTGATAACAATATGCTTTTGACCTTTTTTTGTTTCGTTTGCATGCGATTTGATGGCCCATCACCAACAGGCTCAAGATGGCCTCTAATGTAATTAAGCGGACGAGTCGATGCTGATATGGATTTCTCCCCCCATATGAGCATCTTTCAGCCTTGAAGAAAAATCAAAGTATTGATATGTTCCAAGAGGTTGGAGTGTTCAGCAAAGTGGCTTCTTTTATGTGTTCCCTTATTCAGTTTTCTTCAGGTAAACACAATTAAGGACAAATTATGAACGCAAAAGGCTTCATGTAATCAGCAGGCCAAGTGTGTTTATGGCTCTCCAAACACTGCCTTTCATTAAAAAAGGATTATGAAATACCATATATATGGGGATGGTGTATTTGAGTTTGCTCATTGAAAACATTGGAACAAAAGACCTGCATGTCTGGAATATTTGGTGTTTTGATATGAAGCTGTGGCTTCGCTCTTGTAAATTGTATGTTAATGTCTTAAACTAAGGCATTCCTTCTGAGAATTCTTGTTTTAATATGCAAATGAGAAAGGGAAGAGCTCTTATCATGATGAGGGTCATTTGAGGTCTGGATCTTTTGAAATGAATTAGCTCATGTTGTAATGCAAGACCGAATTTTACAAATGGATATACAAAACTTTTACATTTATGCTCCAGTGAATTTATAACTTATTATTATTATTATTAATTAATTGTAGTTTCATTGTTTGCAAAAAAGCCAACTAACCAGATGGAAAACTAAGCTGTATATGATATGATATGCAATGCAAAAGTTGCTATTTCTAGAACAGAATTGTCTTTTCGTGCACTTAGTAGTAGGCCATTTCGCAGGTCTTGATTTGTCAGATCTCTTTTGTGGCTGTGCTGTATTCACAGTTGTGTTGTTTTTGTCTCTGATGCTTCTATCCTGGGCTGTCAGGAAGCATTACAATGTGACAGCTCTTTTGTTGTTCTTCTGAGATGGAGGGCAGTGTTTTAAAACAGTTCGGTGGGGGGTAGAAAATAAGTATCATTTTTAGCCAATGGAGTGTGCTGGTTAAACCACCCATAAAAGTCCTTTAATGGACAAATGAATTAAAATTCCACTCCTCTGGCCAGAAATGTCATTTAATGACCTGGGTGCTCCACTTTTTGTTTGGAAAGGGCCATTCAGAGAGATACAGTGCTACCTAAGACAACAAACCTCCCACTGTTATGCAATGACTTTATGTAAAACATCACAGCCATTGTTCTCCAGGGTTTTTTTTATTATTATTTTTTTTTCTAAAAGTCTGATGCAAATAAATGCATGGAAAAGAAACATGTGAATTATTAGTTTCATTCATTTACTGGCTTATATTCTTTAGGGTTTATTGTTTTTCTGTGATTATTTTAGTCTCTTACAGTCAGTCTAAATGTTGCACTCACTAAAAATTATTTGTTTTACTTTGCATTTATCAGCGTTTAAAATTTGAAGTGCGTATGAACACACTTTGGTTGCATGTGCATGTGCCTTTGCTTCTCTTGTATATACATTGTTCTTCGTCATTGAGTTTTAGCCTTTGACGTGACTTATTTTACTCCAGTCAGCAGATTTTGTTGTGTTGGCAAAGTCAAAAGCTCATAGCTCACGCTCCATAAAGTGACAACCTTTGTTTTCACTACCGTTTGGGAAAAATGGTTGATGACTCCTCCCACAGGAAAGAAATAACACGTGAGATCTTGATCGTTTATCCTAGACAGTAATGAGATTAAATGAAGAGCAAAAGGAGACTTTTGCTTAAGGTATGTCTCCAAAGAAAACGACCAGAGTAATCTGTAATTTGTAAGTCACTTTGGATAAAATAGTCTGCTAAATGACTTAATGTAAATGTTAATCTCACAGGGTTTAAAAGAGATCTCAACAACGTTCCAAACTGATTTGGGATGCCAAAGCCTGCAATCAGGGTGCTATCAGGGATCTCAATGTGAATATTTCTCAACTAATTCATCCAAGACCAACTGTTCTTAATTATCAAGTCCATTTTATTTGTTCCTCATTTTTGAATACTTAAATGAAACCAATGACAAGCCATTTTTGCTTCAAAAAAGGGGTAATTGGAACTTTATTTCTTGTAATTGTCACAGTATACCTCACAAAATCACTTTCTTACAATTGCAACTTTATTTCATGTAATTGTTACTTTATACCTCACAATGCAACTTTCATAGTTGCAACTTTATTTCTTGTAATTATGACTTTATACTTTACAATGCATGCAACTTTTCTCCCAATTGCAGCTTTATTGCCTTTAGTTGACTTTATACATCAATGTGAGTTCCTCACAATTGCAACTTTATTTCTTGTAATTTGTGACTTTTTACCTCATACTGCAGGTTTCTGACCAATGCCGCTGTACTTCTTGTAATTGTGACTTTGTCTCATAGTTCGACTTTCTCACAACTGGAACTTTATTTCTTGTAATTCTGACTTTATACCTCACATTTGCCTTTTTTGTCTTGTAATTGTGACTATTTCTCACAACTGCAGCTTTATTTCTTGTAATTGCAACTTTACACCTCACATTTGTAGTTTTTTCTTGTAATTGTGACTTTATTCCTCAAAACTGCAGCTTTATTTCTTGTAATTTTGACTTTATACCTCACATTAGCATTTTTTATACCTCACTATTCAACTTTTCTTATAGTTATGGCTCTATTCTTCACAATGCAACTTTCTCACATTGCAGCTTTATTTCTGACAATTATGACAATTTAACAGAATTCACAATGTGGCTGTTTTATTACTTTAAACTTTGTATTGCAATTCCCTTTTATTTTATTTTTGAGGGAAAAAAATGGTCTTCCATACAAATCCTTTGATTTATCAATAGTGAAACAGTATCAGATTTTGCTCATTTTTCTTGCATACTGTAATAAATGCTCAACAAAACCACTCTTAGCCATAGAGGCGATTAAAGTAAACCAACTTGGATGAATGCAAATCAGTGGCTCGTTCAAAAAACATGCATATCCAAATTCAACAACCCCAAACAATGTTTTGAATAGTATGAATATGGTCAGATAGGTCTTATTTGGGGCAGGGCAGTTTAATAAAACAGTCATGAGGACGTCTGCTCTTTTCAAGCCATGTGCATAATAAATAATAATAATAATAATAATTGAGATTCCACTACATTCAACAGATGGCCACATGGGAAGACCAATATTTTCTTTGCTCTGTCATACCTTATCCTAAGTAAACAAACATGAAGGAAATCTGATCTCCTTGCATCTCATCCCATTGTCCGACTGTGTTGCTGGCCGACTCCTGGCGGTGTGCGTTTCAAAGACCTCGTTTGCTTTACCTGCCCATTCAAGCTTGCAAACTCAGTGGAGCTGACAGTAAATGCCACGGCTGATCTTTCAGGATAGAAATGTAGCATTATCCATTATCTCTGAAAAGAAACAGATAAAATGAACTGCCGCCTGAAAGGCCGAAATGACACCAACGTTTATTAATAGATCTTGTTTGATTGCCTAATAAAGGCTTTGCAATTAAGCGCTACCATTAGCAAGTGGAAAATTGCTTCATCCTTTCTCAAATTGGTGTCTTTTCTTTGGAAGCAGGTTGGTCACCAGGATTTACAATGGCCTCCCTTTCTTTATCTCTCCCTCTTTTATTTTTCGCTTGTGTCAGTCAGTAAGTCCATTAACTCTGTGCCATTCTTGGTGTATAGGACATATTTCAATCATCAGAAACTTTCTTGTATAAATCAAATTATTATTTGTTTTATTATTATTATAATTGTTTAATAATAATAATATTTTTTCCTGAATTTCCTAGTTAGTTGTATTTAATTGCAGACTGGATTGAATGGGAGGCATTGAGAGGCTTAAAAAAACTGTAATTACTGACTGTTCATATTATAAAATAAAGTGAAAGTTGTGTGTGTTTTTGTGCTGCTAGCATCACCAAACAAAACTTTTTGCTTGCTTTCTACTTATAGATGATTCTACATATTAAGCTGGGAAAGAAGAGTGTGTTTTTTGCTGTATTAAATGATACTATATAGTGTGTGTGTGTATGTGTGTATGTATATACACGTGCTGATTTAACGGGAGACTCTTATCGGGCGATAACAAAAATATTGCCGTTAATCTATTCTCAGAGTTGGTTAAAGAGCTGAGTCTATACTAGGCGAGCTATGATGACTTTCACCTTGATATTTAAGCGGATGTATACCTAGCCGAATCTGTAGGGGGCGAGAACGAGTCTTTAAACCTGTGTGTATGCTTACTGTGAAATTACCACATCAAACGTGACGTGCTAACACGGATGCAGCTGAAGCCGCCAGGTATGCTTCAGGGAAATTATATTATTTTTTTTAAGAAGCTTCCTAATGGAAACCTCGACAAGACGCACGCCAGTTTGACACATAATCCGTCTGCAGTGCGTATACAGTCCGTGTGCGTTTCGTATGTGGTGCTGAAGCAGCACGGATTCATACTCACTATGCTTTCACACAGCATGCTTTTGCAGTCCGCTACTCGGTACGTAAACGATCGCTGCACTGCTGCAGACACACCGCTCCTGGAACGCAACTGGAATCCGTTAACATGGGTGCGTAGAAAAATATTGAATGCAATCGGAGTTAGTGTGAAACAGGCGTAAGGTTGTTTGCACCTTGTGCAATGTGGAATTCATTTACAGCTTTCTCAAAGCACTTTGTGATGCATTTTGGAAACAGGAGATGAGCCCCTGGTCTAATGCACCACCTAGCTTGAGAAACTCGTTCTAAAAGACTTACTTTTAGTCATTATTTTATTTGGGTAGTACACATATTCCGAATGCCTTTGGCAGAATTCAAATGAGCCATTTTAATCTAGATTAATTCCAAGATTACAGTGAGATTAATTTAAAAAAAAATTATCTATGCCCACCACTAGTGTGTATATATATAAATATATATATATATATATATATATATATATATATATATATATATAAAATTAAATTAAAATTAAATTTATGCATTTAGCAGACGCTTTTATCCAAAGCGACTTACAGTGCATTCAGCCTATAAATTGTTACCTATCATGTATATATATATATATATATATATATATATATATATATATATATATATATGTATATATATATATATATGTATATATATATATATATGTATATATATATATATATGTATATATATATATATATGTATATATATATATATATGTATATATATATATATATGTATATATAAAATATTGCAATTTTAATATTCATAAGCAGTGTTATATTGTATATATCAAATATATATTTAACTGGAATCTTGAACCAGACCTTTTAACCTCCTTACGATTTTCATCTTTATGATTCACATCGTCTCATTAGTCAGAACATGGCTGTGAACCCGCTGAACTTATGCTAATGAAAACATTAGCACTCAAACCCCTAATCATCGTGGCACACGGGAAAGAAACACAAAGCAGATGAATTCTGAATGCATGAATGGACAGACAATGGCCATCAGAAGCAGAGACCTGGAAACTTCCAGTGAAAAGTGAAAACACCCTGGTCAGAGCATCAGATTACTGCATGGGACACAAGGAGGGAAATGACCATGGGATGAGTTGTGCTGTTATGTTTCTAAGTGGTCAGACTTATGATATTTATCCAGTAGATAATAAAATGAGTGAAACAGCTCTTTAAATTAAAGATAAAAAAAATAATTTATGGACTGAAACACCAGAAACTGTATAGCAATGTCATATTTCTAGTGTAGTCTAATTTGTTTCAAAAAAAATTGTATAATACGGAATTTTATGAGAAACTATTTATTGGTTTGATATTGCCAGACATTTTTCCAGACATGCACATTTGGTTACTAAGAATCGTCCTGTCTTTTCGTTGATATTCATGCTAAAGGCGGGTCGCTGCGAGTGGACACTCGGTGGCTCTTTCAGACTGAAGAATGATGCGTTGTTTTTATTGTGAGCCTGGAATGCATCCAGATCTGTGGACATCTGCCAGATTAGCATATGAGATCCCACCGACCCGCACTATCAATGTGTTGGTGGTCTGATGATCTCTTCATGGGTCAAAGAGTCTGCAAACGTTTTAATGTTGTGGCCATTGTGGATCTGTATTACAGTGCCTACTGCTTTCACTCAGTTTCCTTCAAATTTATGGAGATAGGCTTTGGTAAACACACTACAGACAGATAAAAAAAATGTAAGGTCTTCAAGCTTCTGCTAAATAAATTGTGTGTGTGTGTGTATATACTCTTTCCTGTTGTCTTTCTAAGTAGTTTATATCTTAATGTATCTAATTTTGTTTTCTATGTCTGTTTTCTATTCTATCCATCATGCATGTCAGCTCCTTCAATCCATTTCAAACAGCACCTAATGCAGTTGGTTTGTAGAATGGATGTGTTTTGACACCCATTCCTCATCACTCTTTTTTGGTGTTTGTGAATTATGCAGTTGCTTTGGGAACACACAACCTGTCGAAAGTCATTTGAGCTTCTCTTGACTGAGTCCACCTATCTAAAACATTCATAGGCTTCCTTCCTTCCTTCCCCGGTGTGAAAAGAATCCCTCAAATGCTCTTATGTAAATACCACACCAAGTTTTAGTAATGGATAAGATGCATATGCAAGACACACAAGACTTGGGCCAGATATCATCTATTAAAAATGTCCCAGTGTAACCCAACTCCAGTGTAGGAATGCATTCAATCACTCCTATTGTGTTTGGTTACATACAGTTCCCTTTTGTGTGATAAGTGCACCCTGGCCGGAGAGATAACAGCACTGTCCTAAAAGCTCAAATGAGACACTGGGTGTCAACACCTCACCAACAGCATTCCTGCACAGATTAATCTTCTGGGTTCAGGGTCTATGTTGGTGGTAATTGTCTGGAAGCCATTATCTGGGAATATTTTGCATAGAAGTTCCTCAAATTAATGTTTGACTGTTTTATTGCTCCGGCATAATGAAATTAGCTCGATTCCTAATGAGACATCAGATACTAGTTTAGTGGATAATATTGTGGGGAAATAGACAATGATTAATAGTTGTTGCTTTTTCTATGTTTTTATTTATTTATGTATTTATTTGCTTGTTCATTTGTTTGTTTACTTATTTTAACATTAATTATAATACGTAGCTTTGACTTAAATTTAAGTGCCAAAATAGGTTTCCAGAGTTTTTTTCAGTTTTTGCTGCTTCATATTTTTGAGGAAACCTTGATACACTTCTATTCAAAAATTTTGGATAAGTAAAAAGTAAATATTAATACTTTTATTCAGTGAGGATACACTTTATATATATATATATATATATATATATATATATATATATATATATATATATACATATATATATATATATATATACATATATATGTTAGTAAAGACATTTATAATGTCACAAAGTTTTTCTACTTCAAATCAAAGCTGCAAACTGTTCATCAAGTCCTAAAAAACTATTTATCCACAAAAATATTAATGTTTCTTGAGCAGCAAATCAGTATATTTCTGAAAGATCATGTAACAATGAAGACTGAAGAAATGGCTTTAGATCTCACCATTTTGATTTTTAAGTAACTAAGGTTAAATTAGACTTTTTGCAGCATTGCATCTATATTTGTATCAAAACAACATATGTTTTATTTCCATCACAGTATTCAATAGATCAACACCACAAATGTTCTAGTTTCCAGTATCTTCATTTACAGATATATCCATGCAATCCTTGTGTACTTTAACTTTCACTCTGTACATCTCACTCTGGGACTTTAGCCCACACATCCGAACATGCTGCTTCTGTGAATAAAGCCAATTATTGAGTTTGGGATTCGAGCTTCCCACTCGGAGGTATAAGTGTGTGCAGTTTGTATGCATGGCCTACAGGTTTGTTCTAATGTCACCGTTTAACATTCAGACTTCACAGCTTCTGTTCTTTCCACTGACTCTCTCATGTCAGGATGTAATGAGCATTATAAACCAAGTCAAAGGGTCACCATCTCAATAGGTAACATCAATTTTATGCCTGAGTTGCTGTGAGTCAGGATATGAAACCTCTAGGCATTGTGAAGCACAGCTTATGTCAAAAGGGCAAGGGGGAAGTTGATGGAAGATTTGTCATCAGAGTTTATCTTTTCAAAGCAGCCCTCTTTTTAGAAGAGTTTTAAATTACAGATGACTTCAGTCATCTCAATGTATTATTCTATATTATTTATATTATATTATAAATAATGTGCTACACATATAATACACATATATCTATGTTGTAAATATACATAATATTTATATGTAATAATATTTCATTTATGATATATGATTATTGCATTTAATTTTTCTAGATATAAATATATATTTTATTTTTATTTTTTTTTAGTTTTACACAGCACACAATAAAGTCCTACCTTAAAGACAAAGGACAAATATATAGTAAAAATGTGCTAAAACTGTGAAAAGTGCATGAATTTTAGAGAGACTAGTTGAAACTTTCGGCTGTATAATAGTTTCCATATGTAAGGCCTTATGCACCTTTAACAAGGTGTTAATTGCAGAGTTTGTGAAGAGAAGCATTAGTTATTTCCATCTCTCTTTCTCTGTGGTGTGGGCAGTAATTATACACCGCTCATATGTGCAGTCAGCTATATCAAGAGAAGCACTGTTTCCCAACGCTTGAATGACGGCTCAATTCAAGTGCAGCATCACAGAGCTCAGCCATGAAACTCACCAACCGCTTTCACCTCTCAGGACACCCCAAAAGAAAAGTTAACAAGCTCCTTTCCTAATTACAATCCAGTGAAGAGGTTTTCATGTATATTAAACCTGTCTATATCTTGAGAAGTCAGTAACTTGAGGAAATCACAACAGCAGGGGGATTTGTTGACAGGGTTTAATGCAGAAGGACAGCATTAGGCGGTCGGGGGAGGCAGAGCTCATCTATTGTCCTGGAAATCGTTTCATTATCTCCTCAGCAGGGGTGTGAGTTCGGTCATATGGCCAGGAGATTCGGTGGAGGCATCAGAATCGTTCTTGACACCTTTCACTGCTGAATCAGAGAGCATTACTACAAACATTATAAATACATTATAACATATAATCATTTGCAAAAGATGTAAATAAAAGCTTTCTGCTTTGCCTTCTGATTTTTCAAATAAGTTCTAAAGGAATGCTAATGGAATTCCTGACATCATTTAAAAAAAATAGAATTTCTTCTAATTTAATTTGGAACTTTTTGTCTGAATGGTTGCTATGGGGTTGCTATGTTGTGACAAGTACTAAGTGGTTTTAGAACACTGTTTATACTTGGTAGCAAAATAAAAATAAAAAAATCAGGAGAAAATCTTGTAGATATAATTTAATCATGTACAGCGTATATGTGTGTGTGTGTGTGTGTGTGTGTGTGTAATTTAAAGAATGTTTATATTTATGACTTTATTGTAATGACCCCTGTGAAAATCTTTTTGCTTAAAATGTAATTACTAATTTACACATCCCTTTAGGATTTTTTAAGTTTCTTGTATAAGAATGCAATATATATTATATATTCTTAAATATATCCTTAAATATGTTTGTATCACATGAAAAAAAAAAAAAAATTATTTTACATTCATTTACATTTACATTTACATTTACATTTTTATTTAATTTTTTTGTAATGACTACCCCATATCTCTTTAATCATAAACTGTAAGAACACAATAAGTAAACATATTCTTAATTATATTCTTAAAATTATAAAATGCTTTAAAAAGTATCTTAAATATAAAGTATATTTATACTTAAATGTATCTTTTCCAGGATTTCTTTAATCTCGTGTAGAATGCAATGACTTTTTTAGTCTACTATCATGCATGATTTAATATAAAATGTTTACAAAGATTTGATCACTTAACAAAAAAATAAGTCTATTTTTATGTATTTCTATTTAATTTTATTTATTTATTTATTCATTCATTCTTGATAGAACAGTGAAAGAGAGAGAGTGGACACTGACCAATGTTGTGTCATAGGACAGAGTTTCTTCACACAAGAATCCATGGATCCAAAGTGAGCTAAATTTCTATAAAGTAACCACTCTTTAATGTAACTGTGTTATATTGTTGTACACCCAGAAAGTAACTCACAGCCTGCAGTTACAGCAAATAAGCACTAGTAGTGCTGTGACAAAGCAAGAGAAGTTGAATCCACATCACAGACACATGGAGCTCCACGCTGCTCTAAGAGCACATGCTGCACCTCATGCATATATGATACAATCCTAAAGAGAAAAATTACATATTTAGTTTCATAATACAGATAGGTCAATCCCATTTTGCCATTATCGTCATATTATAAACCAATATCTTCCCAAACTTTAGTAATTTCAGTAAGATTATCATTCAAAATTTTAAAAAGATCAATATTTTATTGCAGGCAATGACAACATCGGTCCACGTTTACTCAAAAATGTATATATTAAGCATGCAACAGCGAGACCCAACAAACATAATCTTCTGTGTTTCACAGAAATATAGAAAGCAAGTCATACATGTCTGGAATGACACGAGGGTGAATAAATGATGACAGGTTTGTAATCTGTGTGTGTATTATGAGTTATATGTATATTGTATCCATCCTGAGGATGATTTTTGGAGTCAGACGGGGCTGAATGCAGATGGTCTGTCCTCAAAAAGAGAGCAGCTTCATCTTCCCTTGTTTACCAGGGTGGGTCGCCAGACCTCTCACCATCCACACCAATCCTGCATGTGTGTGTGTGTGTGTGTGTGTGTGAGAGGGATGGAGGGAGGGAGATGACGAGATGCCAGACGGTTACAGAGAAACACTGCCTTATCAAAGCATCAGGAGGACAAATATAGAGGCACACATCTACAAGTGGACACAGTCCAGATATAAACAACTGGTAAACAACTAGACAAACTGCTGAATTATTACCGCTCAAGCCATTATCCTGTACTTCACTCACATATCTGAAGATAACTAGACAGTTCTGTGCTTGAAATGGGTAAGGAATCTGGAATAACATGTTAAAGAGATCGTTCACCCAGAAATTAAAATCTGTCATCATTTACTCACCATCAAACAGCATGAAATTACTGTTTTTGTGTGTGATTTAAAGTGTAGTGTACTATCCATATAACTTTGGCAGCCTTAAGATACTACATCTAAAATAGATGGAAAAACTATTAAATGTTTATTCATTTTATATATATATATTTTTTTTTTTTTTTTTTTTTTTTTTAAGAAAACAGTTTTAGAATTTTCATATAAGAATGTTAAAATAATCAATCTAAAAATAATAAAATTACATAATGTATAATAAATTAATAATAATTATATAATAATTAAAATATTTTTTACAGCCAGTGGTAATTATGTCATATTTAAAAATGAACTATAATAACCTAAGTAAGAAATGTAATTAAGCATACAGTCTCCATATCATAATACTTGTTGCATTGTTAAAAATGTTAAAATTTTAATTACTTTTTTTTTTACAAAAAAACATATAAAATGTATAATATAATTAACAATAATTATACACATTTTATAATAATATTTTTGTAATGCCAATTATAATTAATCATATTTAAAAATCAAAAATATAATTTTTCTAAAATAGAAAAAAAAAATATAAATCATAATTATAATTATATACATTTTAAATCTGTAGTAACCGTAGTAAGAAATATCTGTAAGACAAATACAATCTCTATATCCACTATTTAAAGTTATATTTGATGTTTATTTCTGATTCATTGAGTGCAAACATAGAAATATACCCAGTTTAGAATGGGTAGTTTGGGTTGAACACTACAATAAAACTTAACTTCAAATCAAATTAAAAGACATCATGCTTTAAATTTATGCATTAAGCAGACGCTTTTATCCAAAGCGACTTACAGTGCATTCAGGCTATCAATTTTTACCTATCATGTGTTCCCAGGGAATCGAATCCCCAACCTTGCGCTTGGTATGGCAATGCTCTACCAATTGAGCTACAGGAATAGTTTATTAGTATACTAGCTTTACTAGTGATATGAGTCTAGACAGTCTGATCAGCCGCAGTAATAACGTCTAATCATGTGATGTGAGAAGTTAGGCCAACCCATGTGACCAGTCTGAAAGATGAGCCACAGCCAGTGATCAGCTCTGCAGAGTTTTCCCATAATGCTGACCTTTGGGAACACAAACAGACCAGTAGAGTTCCATCTTTGATCAGCCTCTATACACTCAGACTTTTTCAGATGTATTTTGATCGACCCATATTAATTTGATTGCAGGAGGCTAATGTAGTTAGTGTGTTTGTGGGTGTGTAGATGACCCACCCTCCATTGACCCATCGGCTCTCCCCGGTCAAACACACCCAGCCCCCTCTCGCGCTTTCCTTCATAGGAGGAGGGGTGGTGAGGAGAGATTACAAACCGTCTGAATCTCTTTTAACTGAGCGCCCAGCGAGGGATGAGGGCAATTATTCCTGCATGATGCATTCTTTCCCAAAAGAGCGTTCCAGCTTTGTGCAACACGTGAAATGCAACTCTGAAGCTGATTGCATGTTTCCATGACCTTAGTTTGGGAAATGCAGATATAAACACTTGTGTAATAGTCAAATGATTTGATTTGTACATTCAAATGAGTTTGAAAGCGTTCAGACTTTGTGTTTGAGTCAAGCAGTGTTTTCTCTTTGATAGTCTTAAAGGGATAGTCCACCCAAAAATGAGCGTTCGGTCATCATTTACCCATCATAGATAAAGCTATACCCAAGTTGGCAAAATTAACATTTTCATTTAGTGTATATATGTGTGTGTGTGTGTGTGTGTGTGTGTGAGTTTGTGTGTGCAGTTAAGAACACTGCAAAAAAAATAGTAACAATGAAATAAATGATAAATAATCAAAGATTATAATTTTTATTATAACTCTTTCAATCTTTCTACTCACACACAATTAAATGTTCACATTTAATTCAAGGTGTTACTTGCTGTTTCTGTGTAATTATTTCTATGTAAATGATTTCTGAGTGAAAATGGTTTCAAAAGCATTTTTCCCTTTGCTCTGTTAGGAGTTTGTGAGCCGTGATCACTAGCTTCCATGTGAAGGTCTGAAACAACATGAGGGTGAGTAAATAATTAAATAATTGATTTGTGTAATTTTTTGGGTCATTACTTCACAGTCGAGTTATCACTAGAGTTGTAGATGGCCAGCTGGACTCAAAAAGAATGACAAAAAAAAATGAAAAATAAAATCCAGCTGCCACAGTCTGAGAAACATAAACCTGCAATTAGAGAAGATTAATAAGCACATGGTATAATGAAGACCCCCGTCCCGCCTGGCCGGCCCCCTTAGGCAGAGTTCTGTGAGAAATACTGTTTGTTTGTTTTCCCTCTACAATCATGTTGATTATGAGAAAACGCTTCTTTAGTTGTAACTGTCATGTGGAATTTCCCGTTTTTTTCATATTGTTTTATTTTAATGAGCCAAAACCTCAGGAATGCTAAATACTTATGGGCATTTGTTTAAATGCTCTAATGGAAATTTCCATTCTCATAATTTCAGTGGGACTGCTGGTGTCATTAGAATCTGTTCAGTGTCTATTCTGCCTCCTAAGAATTTTATATTTTATTTTATTTTATTTTATTCTGTTGTTTATCTGTATAATTTATTTTAATGCAAATAGAAATATCTATTCTCATAATTTCAATGAGAAAGTTGTTAATATAAGCGTCTGCTATTTTTATAACATTTGATTATGTTACATCTGTTTTGTGTTTGTCTTCATCATTTATATTTTTATTTATTAATAATTATTTTATTTTATAACTTTATTATTTGATTATTCATTTTCATTTTTGTTTTAAGTATTTATTTATTTATGTATTTATTTATTTATGTTTACATTTTAGTTTTACATTTATATATTTTTATTAATTTTATTTAATTGTATTATTTATTTATTTTTTGCATTAAGTCTGGCCTGTTTTGTCTTCATATGATATTGCAATTATTATTATTATTATTATTATTATTATTATTATTATTATTATTATTATTATTATATTGTTATTCTGTTTTTATTTTATTTTATTTCATTATTTATTTTTTATTTATTTTTTATTTCATCCAGCATATTTTATTTTAACACCATATGAGTCTAACAGTACTCAAAGTGTCTATATGTTTTAAACAACCTTCAAACTTGCCTAATTTCTTTACCCATAAATCTATCGCTCATGAGTGTGTTCTCACAGGTTACCCAAGAGCATCATAGTTCAAGCTTGATGTTGTGCTGTGAGTGCTCTCTTGTGTGTTTGTGTATATTTTTGGTCAGTCATGTCTTTCCGTGGTGTTAAATGGAGCACATCGTATCCCAGAAGCCTCCCTGTTCCCTCAGAAACCGGACACCCCTGTCAGTATCGTTTGCTGTTGCCTCTATCATTTTGAACAGAGGCGTAGAGTATCAATAAGCCGCGGAGGTGAATATATCTATTGAGCAGATTCTGAAATTACAGAATTCTTATATTGAACACTGAAGACATTTTATGCTTTGGCATTAGAGGCTGTATAATTTTTTATTGTTTTAAATTCTATATATTAGGTTTGTATATTTGTATTATTAGATTTTTGAAGAAGTGAGCAATAGTCAATACTCATACTGAAAGCTTTTATTAAAAAAAGCACTGTTCTTATTTAAAAAGGTACTTTAGCATTAAAGGTATTTTATTTTTTTTATTTAAAATTTTAATTTGAAATTTTATAGCTATATTAGGTTCTTCTTTCTCCTTTATATGTAATCTATTCTTAATAATAATTATTATTATTATCATTACCATTATCCTTACAAACTTATATTTCATCATTTATATTATAAATTATATTTTATTATATTTTAAACCTAAATTGGGATTTGTATTTGTGATATATAAAACATATGTTATTTTGTTCTATTAGTAGTGTATTTTCTATTACCAAAATAAATAAATAAATAAAAAAAGGTAATGGCATTACACTGATGTATTAGATGCATTAGACACATAATGGTGCTTTGATGGTACTGTGGTATTTACAGTGCATACTGTACTTTCATTCTTTTATTTCGGGTCTTAGAGGGTTTCTTTAGTGATATAAGATCCAAAGTATCCTGAATCACATCTAAAAAGATTAAAACGTTCCATCTTCTATGAAATCCTAAATGCAGCTGTAGCTTAATAACGTCCTAACAGTTTGTTTCCAGTGTCTGCCTTTCATCTAGAGTCATTTTGTAATAACAAGCCCTGGATAGGTCAGGGTTAACCACAGGCTTGTCGTTGCACCATTAAGATGATAAGAGCACAACCCTAAATTTACAAGTTTCTAAACCAGCCCAGATTTTTGAGACGGTTCAGATTAACTGCTACCTCAAGAGACCAAAAACGAATCATAAAGATGGCACCAAACATTTCATAAAACAAGATATCATTCAGACATTTACTGGAATGTTCTGGGCTTAAAACAAGACAGCATTTGTGGCATCATGTTCATTAGCTCACAAATTAATTTGGACTCATCCGGGCACTTGTAATGGAAGAATGTGTGACTTTACAAGCAGAAATGTAAAGCTTGTGAATCATAGTTTTTATTCTGAGACCATCGTCCTAAATGAATGACCCTCTAGTTATATCACCAATGGAGTTTTATCAAACTAGTCTCATGTTAACACGTTTTAGACTTTATTTACTATTTATTACATTATTTACCATTTATAGCTATGTGCCTTAGTGTAAAAGTCAAAATGTATAAAATGTCTAAATGCATATTTATTTACATGTTTATTTATTTTTAAAAAATCTAAATCAAAATAGATTTATTTCCTTATATGTTTGTTTGTGAACTTTATTAGTAGTAGTAGTAGTATTAACACACACACAAAAGATATTTTAAAGAATGTTAGTAACCAATTAGTTTTGGTGACCTTTGGCATCTATTGTATGGACGTGTGAAAAAAAAAAAAAAAAATTCTAATGACATCTTTTATGTTCTACATAAGAATGAAAGTCTAACAGGTTTTAAATGACTTGAAGGTGAGTAAATGATGACAGATTTTCCATTTTGGGGTGACCTATCCCTTTAAATATGCATCTTTTGCCTAAGAATGAATGTTTTAAACCGCAGAGTCTGGTTATCTGAGGACGTTATATTTGCTGATCATGTCTCTTACCAGATCTCCCAGATTAACCAGTCTTTAACTACAGCTATGCCTGGAATGTGTAGAGTCATTGCACTGGTTGATAAATGACAGCGTATACCTAAACAAATATGTCAAATCATGATCTATTACCTCAAAGGACATTTTACGTTCTGTTGCAAGGGAACATCATCAACATTCAGTCTAATGGCTTATTCTCAAGAAGGACAAGCTTCTGGAAGCATCGAATCAATGTTTCCGCTGATTACATGTGATATATTTGTACTAATCTCATTTTCCCCACGACCCCAGATCAATTTTGTGGCCGATCTGCCGTTTCAGACCAGAGATCTCGAGCCACAGCTTTTGTTAACTGTAATGAAATACATGTTTAAAAAGAAGGTTGCACATTAATTTTTCATGTGGATTGTGGTTGACAACTTCAGCAAAGTCCACTATAACAACCTTCAAGGGCCTCCTGACCCTGGGAGGGGGTGACCTCTGACCTTATTTGGGCCTCTTTTATGAGGATTTTTTTCAAGGCTCTGACCAGATGGCTAAACTATCAAAGGCTTTTTTATGAGAGAAATCTGCAGGCAGGAGTGGAGTAGTATTTCTCTCATTGTGTAGCATGTAGTTGCCCACATGGAAGTTTCTCCCAAAACTGGAATATTGTTTGAACTTTTGTCCAATATATTATCTAGTTAAACCTCTTTACACAGGAAACGATCGATTGATTATAAAAAAGAAACATTTATGATATGTAATATATTAGATAAATAAAAGTAATATGTTAATGATGCATTAAAAACAAGTCATTTTTCATTTTAAAATCGATACAAGGGTAGATTTTTGTATATTTTTTAATGTTTTAGAAATATCTTATGATATGTGATATATAAAAAACATTTTATTTAACAGTAGTTAAGTTAATTTCTATTTAAAATATATATTATCTCTGGAAAAGTATTTCATCAAAAAAAATAGCTAGTTATGCTTGTTTACTCTTTGTTCAGGAAACTATTGATTGTTTATTTAAAAAAAGGTATATTGATGGATGGATAGATAGTAATGCATTTCTCTCATAGTATATTTAATAAATATAATTGTATCTGTGGAAAGTCTTCGATTTTTAACTATTCTTTTTAAACTAAATGTTATACTTGTGAATCACATATGTGTATCCTCAAATTATTTCTTATATTTTAATCTCAAACTACTGCAGCTGCAGAGTTAGTTTTGTTGCATTTTAAAAACCATTGTTAAAAAACATTGTGTGTTCTGGAAAAGTTGTGTCTTCACTCTTACACCTGTGTATTGATGCATGTTTAAAAGGATGGCATTAAATGATATGAACACATGTGGGAGCATCCATGATAGTCCTCAGAAATCCATAGCGGGAGCTGGTGTTTGAGGAAGGGGAAAGAGTTGTGTGTCCCTGGGTCGCTATAACCTCCACCGCTCCACATCACTCATGAGGCTCCTCTCCTATTATGAGAGATGAGCTGTGTGGATGAATTGGGTTTCTGAGGGACCACTAGTCTCACACAGACTCCCCTGTCAGCAAACAGCCTGACTTCACCAAATATCCAAAACAGGGATCATGTTTCAACATATATATATCCTTCAATATGGAAGTTCAACAGTCCAGACTCTGATGCAATAAAACAACCAGGTTTTTACATTTCTGATGAATATGTGAGTGGAAGAATTATCACAATGCTAGAAAGCTCTTGGTGGTTGCCAGGATGTTACTGTGTGGTTGCTAGGTTGTTCTGGGGAATTGCTAGAGTGTTCTAGGTTGTGGCTATGGCATTGCATTGCAAAGACATCTATATATTTGCTATGCCATTTCTAAGTTGTTCTAGGAGGTTGCTAGGGTGTTCTGGACACTATATGTAGTTGCTATGGCATTTCTCAGGTGTTCTATGACATTGTTAGGGGTTTTGCTAGGGTGCTCTTGACATTGTAGTGTGTTGATCCAGCTTTTTAAGGTGTTCTATGATGTTGCTAGGGTTTTCTGGAAATTATAGTGTGTTGCAACAGCATTTTAAGGTGTTCAGTGACATTGTTAGGGTGTTCCTAGGGTGTTCTTGACATTATAGTGTGTTGCAGCAGCATTGTAAGGTGTTCAGTGACATTGTTAGGGTGTTGCGAGGGTGTTCTTGACATTATAGTGTTGCAACAGCATTTTAAGGTGTTCAGTGACATTGTTAGGGTGTTGCTAGGGTGCTCTTGAAATTATAGTGTGTTGCAACCACATTTTAAGGTGTAAAGTGACTTTGTTAGGGTGTTGCTAGGGTGTTCTTGACATTATAGTGTGTTGCAGCAGCATTGGAAGGTGTTCAGTGACATTGTTAGGGTGTTGCGAGGGTGTTCTTGACATTATAGTGTTGCAACAGCATTTTAAGGTGTTCAGTGACATTGTTAGGGTGTTGCTAGGGTGCTCTTGAAATTATAGTGTGTTGCAACCACATTTTAAGGTGTTCAGTGACATTGTTAGGGTGTTGCGAGGGTGTTCTTGACATTATAGTGTTGCAACAGCATTTTAAGGTGTTCAGTGACATTGTTAGGGTGTTGCTAGGGTGCTCTTGAAATTATAGTGTGTTGCAACCACATTTTAAGGTGTTCAGTGACATTGTTAGGGTGTTCCTAGGGTGTTGTTGACATTATAGTGTGTTGCAACAGCATTTTAAGGTGTTCAATGACATTGTTAAGGTGTTGCTAGGGTGTTCTTGACATTATAGTGTGTTGCTAGAACTTTTAAAGGTGTTCTAAAAGATTGTTACGATGTTGCAAAGGTATTTTGAACATTATAGTTTGTTGCTCCAGCATTTAAAGGTGTTCAGTAACATTGTAAGGGTGTTGCTAGGGTGTTCTTGACATTGTAGTGTGTTGCAACCGCATTTTAAGGTGTAAAGTGACATTTTTAGGGTCTTGCTAGGGTGTTCTTGACATTATAGTGTGTTGCAACAGCATTGTAAGGTGTTCCGTGACATGATTCGGGTGTTGCTAGTGTTTTCTTTACATTATAGTGTGTTGCAACAGCATTTTAAGGTGTTCAGTGACATTGTTAGGGTGTTGCTAGGGTGTTCTTGACATTATAGTGTGTTGCAACAGCATTGTAAGGTGTTCAGTGACATTGTTAGGGTGTTGCTAGGGTGTTCTTGACATTATAGTGTGTTGCAACATCATTTTAAGGTGTTCAGTGGCATTGTTAGGGTGTTGCTAGGGTGTTCTTGACATTATAGTGTGTTGAAACAGCATTTTAAGGTGTTCAGTGACGTTGTTAGGGTGTTGCTAGGGTGTTCTTGACATTATAGCGTGTTCCAACAGCATTTTAAGGTGTTCAGTGACATTGTTAGGGTGTTGCTAGGGTGTTCTTGACATTATAGTGTTTTGCAACAGCATTTTAAGATGTTCAGTGACATTGCTAGGGTGTTGCTAGGGTGTTCTTGCTCCAGCATTTTAAGGTGTCCTGTGATGTTATGGTGTTCTGGACATTATAGTGTGTTGCTACATCATTTTAAGTTGTTCAGTGACATTGTTAAGGTGTTGCTATGGCATTTGTCAGTTGTTCTATGAGGTTCTTAGAATGTTGTTAGGGTGTTCTGGACAATATAGTGTGTTGTTAGAGCATTTTAAGCTGTTCTATGATGTTGTTAGGGTGTTCTGGACATTATAGTGTGTTGCCAGAGCATGTTAAGTTGTTCAATGACATTGTTAGGGTGTTGCTAGGGTTTTCTTGACATTATAGTGTGTTGCTAGAACTTTTTAAGGTGTTCTATAAGGTTGTAAGGATGTTGCTAGTGTATTCTGGACATTATAGTTTGTTGTTAGAGCATTTTGAGGTCTTCTATGATGATGTTACAATGTTCTGGATATTAAAATTTGTTGCTAGAGCATTTTAAGGTGTTCTATAAGATTGTTATGATGTTGCTAGGGTATTCTGAAAATTATATTTTGTTGCTCCAGCATATTAAGCTGTTTTATGATGTCATGATATAATTTTAAAGTGTTCAGATTGTGAACATTGTTAAGGTGTTGCTATGACATTTGTCAGGTGTTCTATGACATTGTTGGGGTGTTTCTAGGGTGTACTGGATATTATAGTGTGTTGTTAGAGCATTTTAAGGTTATTGAAAGATTATGAATTGTCGGTAGCTTAAAGTTTCTGGCTTTCATTAATAACCCTGGAGGCTCCTGACTAAGTGGATGTCTCTCTCTCTCTTCAGAAAGTTGCAGACTCTGTTAATGACAGCTGCTGTAAACATTAGCAGTTGGGCATCACCCTCACCACCCCTTGTCTCCTCCTTCCCTTGAGTACACTTCATGTTTTCCATGTAAAAACTTCAGGAAGAAAAACAACACGCATGGAAGCTCTGAGAGCACTTCCAGAGCAGTGCAGACTCCCATTTTACACGTTATTGATATTGATCCTTCCACAGTTTTTGTGTTTGTTTGTTTATGTTTTTAAATTGAACATTTATTTGAATTGTATACTAATTCATCATTAATTCTATAAATTTTTCATGCAAAGTCTATAAAAGTGAATATAGATCTAACAATAAGCAAATTCATGAATTAAATGTAAGTTTCAATGCTTTCAGATATATGCTACAGATTTTCTATGCTTCAATACAGCCCTATAATGTTTGTTTTTAGTTTGTTTTCATTTGTTTTTTGTTTTTTGTTTTTTTGTTTTTTTAATGGAAAATGCCTTCTAATTTTATACTAATTTATAATATTTTATTTAATTACAATTACATTTGATTACAATAAGAAAATTGAATGAATGAATGAATTAAATGTTATTTTGTCATAATTTTCTGTGATTTTCATATCAATCTTGAGAACTAGGACTTAGTTTAAATCTTTTTACAGGTTTTTTTTTGTTTTTGTTGTTTTTTGCCTATTTGCTTTTGATTTTGGTGCTTTTTAAAAATTAAAAACTGTTTGAATGTATTTTTATTATTATTATTATTATTATTATTATTATTATTATTATTATTATTATTATTATTATTTATTATCATTATATTTAAAAAAGTAATGGATATAAGATTTTTGTTCACATTTTCTCATCCTAGTTTTATCATTTCTATAAAGCTGGACATTAAACCAAATTAGTAGTCAAAACATTTAATAAAAACAATCAAGCCACAATTTATTAATCAACCTGACTTTGTTTAAATATTTGGTCGACTTCGTTTTATTTACTAGCTTTGGGAGTGGAATTGCAGTACATGCTTTCCAAAAATGTTGTTTTGTCTTTGTTCTTCATAGGGTGGTAACCTAAGCTGTCCTGCATTTGGCGTTTTAATGTGTCCATTCCTGTTCTTGATTGCACTTGGAGGTCACCGGGATCTAAAGTCACTGGAAGCAGTTAAAATAATAGGAGCTGACCACATGTTGGAGGTTATGAGATGTGGCCCCCCGACATACAGAGAAGCCCCTGAAAAACCCTCTGCTGCAACATTGTTGTTGTGTCTCGCTGACCTGTTTGTTTAAAACTTACACAAATATTTGTATAAACTGATTTACAGCAAACATTTGATGCAAGTTATTGCTGATATATGAATGCAAATACGCAAAACCACATAAACGAAGCTCTTTCTCCTTTTATTTTTTAGATGACTCAGCTTCTTTTTGTGTAATGGTGAGTAAACATGTGCATGTAAATATAAATCAAGAATCGGTGCATGTGATTGTGTGTGTGATGTGGGAGCGAATGCACACTTCCTGTTTACCTTTCCTCATTGACACTTTACCTTTCCATCACTAGTGCATTTACACAAATATACACACTTCCACATGACTTCATTACAGGACAGACTGGGTTTGGGTCATTTGTTTGAGTTGAGAGTCAGCGCAACTATTTTTCAGATTGCACCATCTTCTCTATAAATTATACTTCCACACATGTGGTGGCCATTTCCTGTTCATTTATTTCCCATAGAGTACATGTAAACATACATCAGTCACCATATAGACGTCCAATAAAATAATACTGTTAAAAGGGTAATAACTGATTACAGTTAATCTGGATTATGTAATCAGATTCCAAAAAATTAATTACTTGTAATTAGATTATATTACATTTTAAAATAATCGTAATCAGACCACAGTTACTATTTTATTGATTGCATGATTATTCACAAATTAACAACACGTTATTAATAATTTATTGATTCTTCCTAATTCTTCTTTTCATTATTTTAACTTTATGTTTAGCTTACCTCTTATATACAATCAAAAAGTGTTCCATTTTATTTATTTTTTTGGACATTCACACCAAAACCGTCACTAATCAGGTGGCTATAACCTAACCATGTAGGTACATGAAGATGAGTTTTGTGGGGCAAATATCACTTTTACTTATGTATTTTTATTTAAAACAAAGGCTTGAATAAAAGTTGATTAGTAACTCTTCTTCTCCCTCAGTAAAGCAGACCGCATGTCGTTTCTCCAGCCCACCGGTAACCAAGAACGGCTGTGCACTGGAAACAATTAAGATTAATGATTAATTGAACTCATCTGAAACCGACCCGCCAACTCAGCAAACTGTTTTCCATCTCTTTCCAAATATCAGCGGCCACCAGCGGGGCCGGTCATGACAGGGACCCTCAGCGCACATCTGCGGCCCACGGGTGTCTTCACATGCAGACGCCAACACCTGTCCAATCCCAGCATCCCTCACTCAAGCTAAAGCACATCCCAAATGACTTCCGATGAGTCTCTTGACTTGACTTGAACTACACAGCTGGTTTGCAATAATCACTTCATCCATCCTCGAACCGCTGACCGTTTAGCACACATCCAAAATGTATATTCCACAGAAGTTACGAAACCAGTTGTTCGCTCTGTGTTTGTGCTGATCTTCTGAATGGCCCGTGATTGAACTGTGGGTGTGTGCCAGCTCCTTTCTTTGCTGGTCTTTCTGCTTTCTAATTTTTAGTTACTGTTGAATCCACTGAGCTTCAGAGAACACAAAGGGCTCCTGAACACGGGCCAGCCCACCCCACAGATGGTCGGGGGATCAGAGGCTGTCAGCGCGCTCCAACAAGCCAAGCACGGGGCTCAGTCTCCACAGGAGCATGGCGGGTCTGAATGGGAGCATTTCCACTCGCTTCTATAGCCCCCCACCATGCATTTGTAAAATGATTTGTGGCAAATTTGTTGGATCAATATGGATGGCTAAAGCGGATCTGGTTGTAGCTCGGCCGCGGTAAAGACATCTGGAGATCGGAGGTGATGACATGTTGACCGTGACAGAAACGCGCTAAGCTGGACAAAACCTGAGGAAGAAATGTAATTAGTTGTGATAGGCTTGGGACAGAGCGATTGTGTTGGAGGTTACTTGCATTGGCTAAGAGAGTTCATGAACCTTTGGAAGCGTGATGATGGGGGAAAAAAAGGAAAAAGGGGCAGGTCAGGGTAGTTGGTTTGGCGACTTTCACAGTCTTTTTTTTTTTTTTTTCTCCAAATTTACGTCTTGCCCATTCTCTTCTGCCAAAAAAAAAGTACAAATAATAATAATAATAATACTGAAATAATAATGCTCACACACATATATGTATATATGTGTGTATGAGAGCAATATTTATATTTATTACTTATTCAGTATATATTTATTTATTTTTAATAATTTACATTAAAAAATTAATAATAATAATACTTATTTGTGTATATATATATATATATATATATATATATATATATATATATATATAATCAAATGAAAACTTTAAGAAAATTCAGAAAATAGGGCAAAATATACTGTATTAATATGAAGAAATTTTCTGGACTTTTTTATGGGTGTTTTACCTTTATTTAGAATTTTACATTGCATTGTGTTTTAACGTTTATGAAAGTGTCCATAAAATGAATGCATAATGTTCGGCCAGAAAAGTACTGCATTTTCTGTGTATTCATCTTTATTATTAACTCTTAATGTAAACTTAAGAAAAACTTTGAGATTTTATTATTGCACTGTAAAATAAAATATAACATATACAAAATTATACATATAACATTTTGCAAAAGTTACTTTTCCTTAAACTGAAGCAGAAAAGTGAAGCTTGTATTTTTGTGGTCCAGCCTAAACCCACATGGTGCTTTAGGTGTCTCATGTTTTCCTGAACTTTGGTCTAACTACAGCAGTTTGGCAGATGTTGAATCTGTATAACGGTGTTAGAAGTGTAAGCAGGTGGTAAAATGCACATTTTGTGGTTCCCTTCTGCTTCACAGGAGTAGAACACTCACATCTGACAGAATCTACATCTGATTCCCCTCCCATTCAATCTCTGTCTCTCAGACTTTTTGTGTCTCCGCTGTTTTTCAGTGTCTCTCTCTTACATAAGTTGTGATCCAGCTGGACAGCACAAGGACAAACGCTTCAGTCACTGCCATTGAACTGACCGTGGCTACAGGTCATTGTTGCAGTGTTTCTCATCTTGTGGTCACATCAAAAACCTGTTGCTAGAAAAGTCACATTTCATTTACACATGAAAAGCAGCAGATACCTAATCCAGTCCAACCCGCTTTCATGCATCGCTTCGACATCTGCCTGTCGACTGGCTCACGTCCACACAGCTATAGTGTTAAAGCCTTCGTTATGAAGCTGTGGTCAGTGTGACTGCTTGACCGCTGAAGTGGGTTGGATTTCCTGTGGTACATAAAATCTCAGTGAGAATCTAGCAGGTAAACTGAGGTTAGACACACAGCCACAGACCGCAGCCACACTGTTTGCATATTGTAATTTTACCCGTGGTTGCCTAGTGCTGCTAGCATTTATAACTTCAGTAAAGTCTGATGGAGATGCTGCGTTAGACAGAACGTCCCAGAGAAGCATTTTAGTGCTCAAACTAAGGTTAGGAGACACTGAGGTCAGATATTGAATATTCAGCTTAATGGCAACATTAGCTAAATGTTCTTACAATATAGTTTTGTTAGCTGAAGTAGCTCAGATCATTCGGACTATAGGATGAATGAAATCCTAAGTTCAACTTGATCTCACAAGACCAAGCAGCAATTTCATTCAACATGATTCATAAGGGAAAAAAATATGATTTTTAATGAAAAATAAAAATAAAACTGTCATTGGAAACCATATGAATGATATTGTGCATATTTGTCATCAATTTTAACACTACAATGTAAAATAACTTCAAATGTCACAAAAAGTCACAGTTTATCTTCCTTTCAGTGTCACTGAGAAGCAAATGAGATGTTAAAGAGACTTCCACTGTGTTTTTTTTTTTTCCTATGGAGATACATTCTGTTAGTAACTTTTGAGAAAAAAGGACATTTTTTATCAAAATGTATTAAAAATGCAACTCATTTGAATACAATGATAAACACATTTTGAATTCAGTGATACAGTTCTAGATGGAAACCTTTGGGATGTAGTTTTCTTTTAAAATATATTTCTATTAAGTATTTTTTTTAATGTCTCTACCAAAATTTGTGTAGTTATTATATTTAATAAGTTTGGGCTCAGTAATGTGTTTATACAATAAAGTTTTTGAAAGAAGTCTCTTATGCTTATCAAAGCTGCATTTATTTTACAAAAAATGCAGTAAAAACTGTAATATTGTGAAATATTATTACAATTTAAAATAACTGTTTTCTATTTTAATAATAAAATATAATTTATTCCTCTGATGCAAAGCTGAATTTCCAGCATCATTACTCATGATCCTTCGGAAATCATTCTGATATGTTGATTTGCAGATCGGTGTTGGAAACAGTTGTGCTGCCTAATATTTTTCAACAGCATTTATTCAAAATAGAAATTGTTTTGATAAAATGTGGCACTTTTTAGATTGATACAATTTTTAAGATTTCTCCTTTTCGACATCATACCCTCATATGTCCTCATTTGATCCAAACTGTAACCAAAGGAAGCAAAACGTGACAGTTTTCTGTTAATAGTCTTCAACAATCCTCACTGACCTGAACAATACCGATGATGTGTTTACTAAACAGCCCAAAATATTTGAGGCACGGACGTTTTTTGTGAAACAGAAGTTGGCTGATGTCCAAGGCATGCTGGTGTCTTCCACCGTCTGCTGCTTTTCAAAGAGGGTTGCAGCACCAAGAAAATAAATAAATAAAATAACCATCAGAACATCCCATAATTCTGAATGTGAGGCAACAGATGTTGACGGTGAAGAAAGAGGCTTTCAGCCATTGTTCGGCCTCAGAGCCATTTATGTGGTCACCATGGCAATGCTACGCCACTTTTATCCATTTCCCTTCGCCGGACGCATGCTAATGCGAGATCATAGCTCTTATTGACAAAGATGATAGAAGCTGAACAACAAACAGAACGACGTGGATGAAAGCCAACAGGGCTCCAAGCTTTCATGTAGAAGGTGCAAAACAGAGTTTTATTTAGCAGCACGGTTGTTTGATTATCGTTATGAGCATAAAGCGAACTGAATATTTGATGATGTTCTAAGTTGTTTACAGCTTCGTAAAATGTCTCAACGGTGGCACTTGTTGTTGGAATCTAGCTGGTGAAATGAGAGAAGGACAATGTTGAGGTTGTCTGTCATATCTGGTGTGTTCTAGAACAAGCTGCACGTGTCTCGTAGTGGACGCAGATTGTCTTTTTATGTGACAAAAAGACTGTTGTCTGTCCGTGTCAAAGGCAGTTGTGAAGTGTCCAGCCAGGTGTCGATCTGTCTCTGAGCTGTGGACAATAGTGGGACTCACTGTCAAGAATCTCTCTCCTGTCCTTGATTCACAGATCGTCTTCATTCATTCCTAGATTAAGTCAGTTCTACATAGCATGTATACGAAAGGTGGGCTTGGCACTTGAGGTTTCCAGTTGTTTGAAATATTTTGAATAATATTTCCTTGTCTAATGCAAAAAAATATTAATAATAACAGTCCCAGGCAGGGTAAAATTTACTTTTTTTTTCACCAAATGGCAAATAAATCGAGAAAGATAAGAAATAAAATATGTACTTAAATGTTTTATATATATATATATATATATATATATATATATATATATATATATATATATATATATATATATTTTTTTTTTTTTTTTTTTTTTTTTTTTACAATTTTGTGAAGTATAAAATATATGAAATATTTATTTTTTTAAATATCAAATATTTGTTCTATATTTTATATAAAAGTTTTAATAAAAGAAAAGTTGAAATAAAAGAAAGTTGAAAAACCTTAAATTCAAAATTTAATGTGTTATGGTGGCATAATAGCGGTACTGTATCACCACATTAAGTTCTGTTGTTATATAACAATAAACAAAACACAATTTCAGCTTTCTACTCTTAGAAAATGCAGAGGAGTATTTCTTTTTAGTAGACAGCTAGTATTTATTTGATTTGGTTGGTAAGATTCTTTGATATGTATATGTTCACAAAGGTTTTATTTTAAATTATTTTTGTATTTATATATATATATATATATATATATATATATATATATATATATATATATATATATATTATTTTTTAAAGATGAAAAATCTAGTAAAATCAGCAAATTTGTGAAATATTATTGCGATTTAAAATAACTGTTTTCTATTGTAAAACATTTAAAAGTGTAATTTATTCCTGTGATGCAAAGCTGAATTTTCAGCCTCATTAGTCCAGTGTCACATGATCCTTCAGAAATCATTCTAATGTCATTCTTCATGCTGAAGAAACATTTCTTATTATTTTCAGCACTGAAAACAGCTTAACATTTTAGTAGAAACAATGATAAATTTGGTTCAAGATTCTTTGATGAATACAAAGTTCAATAGAACAGCATTTACTTAAAACATACACCTTTTGCAACAACGTATACTGTCCTTTTTTAAATCAAGTCAATGCATCTTTGCTGAATAAAAGTACTAATTTATTTATTTATTTCTTAAATCATTCTTAGCCAAAAAAATTTTTCCAACTTTACCTTGCATTTGGCAATGGCAAATGTTAATATTTGATTCTGGTAACCTGTTTGGAGAAATGAAGGCCTTTCATTGACCCTCAATATGACTGAGAGTTTTAATGTTAAAAAAAATTATACTATGTAAGTCAATGCGGACAATTTTGGTTATACACATTCTTCAAAATATCTTATATCAGAAGCAAGAAACACATATAGGTTTGACGGTGAGTAAATGATGACGGATTTGTCATTTTTGGGTGAACTATGCCTATAAATAGTTTTAGTGTCCAGAAGGGCTGAACCCAGGACCAGGAAGCTGCTGAGGTCAGAATCTCACTTCGCCTTTGGGCAAAATACATAATCCTCAGGTTACTGCAGACAGACTGTCTTTACAATGACAGCACCACAGTGTACTGGTGAAACACATTGGATCAGCCACAGGCAGAGAAACTTGTAATATCAGCAACAACAATTACAGGTTGAGCTCTCTTTAAACTATGAACATGTTTCACACCCTTTTGCCACAAGCGTTGCACAATAATACTGGCCAAAAAGTTAAATGCACTCTCGCTCGGACGTAACAAAAGTTTGCCCGAGGGGAGTTCACTGCATTTACAGAGCAGCTGTCGTTCTCAATGCGCCTGTGTTTGTGAATTCAAACCAATGCAGTAATGATAGATTCTCATTCTCAAGCAGAGCTTAATGAGAGGTTTGACTCAAGAGAGCCCCGGGGACAAGTGTGTTGATTATTTGTGTGTTTTCAATCAAATCAGATTCATCAGAAAGTGTTTGCAATATATATATATATGAACTTCAAAGGATTCCAGTGCGCATGCATGCAGCTGATAGTAATACAACACTTTCATGATAGTTTTTGTTTTCTGATTTCTCCTTTTGTTTAAGGAAGCATCAAAGAAGCTGCCTTTGATACTTTGATGTTGAGATTCTGAACAGCTTCAGACACATTTGTTTAATTTATATTAAATACAAGGAAAGAACTGGAGCATCACAGTGTTGTTTGAACTGAAGCACAATGTTGCTACTTGTATTGTCAAATCAAGTTAGCAGTGTTCATAATAACACAGCCATGCTAAAAAACACATGTAAATGTTTGCCTGCATGTGCAAACAAACACTTAATGTGTATTCCATCTGGATGATGGCTCTTTTTAACACTACCATTTTGATAGCAATCAAATCACATGTGGGTGATACGTTTTAAATTTCACACCCAAATTTGCACATTTAACTCATTTCCAAATGTTTTGTGTTTATGCAGTTAAACATGGAGCTGCCAACACTAAGGTAACAGATTCAATTCCCAGGGATAATCCAGCAGAACTGGCTTTTAAAATCGTATTGAGCTGTTCATTTTGGGTTAGTCTTATTATTGAACATGTGTCTTTTACAATCTGCTTAATTAATTGTTACAATACAGTTTCTTGTAACTCACTTTGACAGCATCGTGCACTAGTAACAGATGGCAGGTCATTCCCAGAAAACAGGGTTGTTTGGGTCCCAATGACTTACATGTATTTAACAGAATATTTTAAATGTATGTTTTTCCATTTCAATATCAAATTTGATCTATGGATATAAATTGAATACAATCAAAATATAATGTTGTATATATAAATGTTATATAGTACTACAAATGTTTTCATGTATGTATGTGTATATACATATATACATACATTAATATATATATATATATATATATATATATATATATATATATATATATATATATATATATATATATATATATATATATATATATATTAATGTATGTATATATAAAATGCTGTTTCTTAAAAAATGCAAAATATGATGTCGGTCACTTATTAAATTTTTTTAAAAATTGGTGTCAGTAAGTTTTATATAAATTTTATAATTTAAAAAACTTTCTGTTGTAATTAATATTAAAATGTAATTTATTCCTTTGAAGGCAAAGCTGAATTTTCAAGAAATATTTATAATTTATTAAAATGTTGAAAACTGTTTTGCTGCTTAATATATATATATATATATATATATATATATATTTGTAGGTTTTTATTTTATTATGATTATTAGAAGTCGATTTACAGTACAATTCTTTTTTTAATTGTAACATTATACATTTTTAATGTAACTAAGAAATCCTTGCTAAAAATGTTAACTAACCAAACTATTAATATATTTAACATTTTATCAAAAACATATATTTATGTATTTATTTGTTTATTTATTCATTTGTTTGTTTGTTTTTTTGTAATTGTTTATTATTGTTTATTTCTATGTTTTTTTCAGCTCAAAACTCAGATGGGAAGCAATGATGATTGACAGTAGTCATATATGAAATAAGAAAAGTGTAAATGTGTGTGTGTGTGTGTGTTTGAATGGTCTGTCTAGTTTGTGAAAATGTTTTATTTGTGTCTGTATGCAGTATTTACTGAAGGTGTGTTTGGTCATTAGCATATAAGTTTACACACACAAAGCCTCCCACTTAGTCAATATTTATGCTCTTTTCTTGAGACTGCAGCCTAGATTTGAAGAGTTGACCTCCTGTGGTTTCACAGCATGAGGGTGACGGCAGGACCCTCGTGTATCTCAGTCGCGTTTCATTCGCACCCCTCCCGTATCCGTCTCATATCTCCAGACACCAGCGCTGCTGCTGTTCGCTCTGACCGAGGTTAAAATATCAGAATGATTTCTGAAGGATCATGTGACACTGAAGATGCTCAAAATTCAGCTTTGATCACAGGAATACAGTATATTTCACAATACATTCAAATAGAAAACAGTGATCAAACATAATAATATTTCAGAATTGTACTGATTTTGCTGGATTTCTAATCAAATAATTGCAGCATTGGTGAGCGTTCTTTCAAAATGCACATGATATGGTTTTTAAAATGCAGCATTGATGTTTTTTATTGGCTGGAAGTCTGTTGTGTTCTTACAGCATGAGTGTTGTCCTTCATTAGGATGCTGTGACAGACAGGCATAAAGCTGATGGGGGGGTTTATGGTGAGAAGTGTCCTCAGCAGGGGTCTCTGTCCAGTGTGTGGCCCATTCTCTCCCTCACACTTTTATTGTTTGTTGATGGAAGCAGTTGTCATACTCTGGCAATAACAAAAGCAAAGCCATCACTCTGTTTATCTCTGCACAGGAACCAATGGGCAATTCTCCATTAAATTACAGCCATGTGTGGAATCCAGATGCGGCTCCCCCTCCATCCCTCACACACACACACACACACACACACACACACACACGCACACACACACACGCACACACACACACACTCATTTTGTCTTTCTTTTTGTCGTGCTTGCTTGCTTTTTCTTTCTTTCTTTCTTTCTTTCTTGCTTTCTTTTTCTTTATTACTTTTATTTATTATTTCTTTAAAGGGTTAATATAATTAACTAAAATTAAGACCATAACAAATAATTTAATTGAAATTAAATGTATTTGAACTGAAAAAAACATATTAAATAAATAATTAATTGTTGTCTTGTTGCAAAGACAACATTTCTCATTTTCATTTTAACTTGATACACTAATAAATAATTTAATAAAAATTTCAACAAAATTAAAATGTTAAAAGAGTAGTAGAATAAAAATTATAGACTGAAAATGCATAAAATGTGCTAGAATAAAAATATAATAACATTTTAACAGAAAAATTACAAAAACACAACAAACTCACTAAAACATTATATATTTTTATTGTTTTATCTCAATACTAAAACAATAGTTTATTTTTTCTTTGTTTCTTTCTTGCATGTGAAAACATCATACTACTATAAAATGTAAATAATGTGCTGTGGTGCAATAATATTTCCATGCAAAATATATTTTAAATTCAGTTTCATTCAGCTTCAGAACACAAATGTAACAGGGTTAGATAAAAAAAAACAAACATTTATATCTCAGATGTTTTTATATTATTATTCTTTAGGAGTAGACACACCTGATATGATATAGTGTAAGCATTTAGAGATATAAATTTAATATGGAACAAAAAAAATTAAAAGCAGAACATGGTTTTATCACACAATTGTATTTTGGCCAATCTGAGCACAGTTTGAGACATTATTGAGCTCTCTTCTGAAACTTTAGAGGTGACCTTAGATTTTTAGGATCTTTTTCTTGGGAGAGAAATATAAAAAGGAGAAGATGAAAACCTCCAATGCTCTCCATTTAATCTCACTGTAGCTTTCGAGAAACTATTCAATATTTATCATCTGTCAACTGCCCTTACACGTATATCTGCAGTTACACAAACAACAAGTCATGCTGAAGTTATTTGAGTTGGATTTGGCTCGTTCCACCCCCTCCTCCCCGTGATGCTCTCAGACCAATCAGCAGTTCCCTTGTTATCTTAAAAGGGTCACATCTCTCGGAGGACTTCCTGTGAGACATTCATTTGAACATTGCAGCATTGTCTCGCTGTTATTGCCAGTCATTTACTCAGCATTTCATCACTCTGAGATCACTTGTCAATAAAATAAGAAACCAAAGACTTCAGACGTATTGACATGTTGAATTTTAGTTAGGAATTAATCTACACTTTTTCCAGGTGCATTTAAAGATAGTTACAGTAATTTGGAAATGAAAGTTGCTGTTGTTATATTTAGATGCTTATAAAATAATGATAGCAATTTTTTAATTAAATGTTTATTTATTTTTATTTTTTGATATTCTTGTAATATTTTCCACTGACCTCATCAAACCCAGCAGATATTACTGATTCAGTGTCAAGTATGTTTTTGAAGGATTGTGTGTGTGTGTGTGTGTGAATTTATAAAAAAATATATATATTTATCTAGAAAGTAAATTATATTGATATTATAAGTGTAATATGAGATGTACAGTATATATGATACAATTCAGGCCTCTAATTTGTGCATCAAATTTTTACCATTATATTTCCCCATCATATCATATTACTCTGTGTTTGGTTTGTTGCTTTGTTTTCCGAGTATTTTGAGTTCTATGTTAAATAAAACTTTGACTGCTGCGTTTAGATCCGTTTCATCAACTTTATTGCAACCTTACCTGTGACGTGTAGATTAAAATTAAATTAATTTTGTAATAATAAAGCAAATGAAGCCAAACTCAAATCCACAAAAAAGTATAATTGAGTAATATGAAATCAATTCTAGTACTGTAAATAAAAATACAGTACTTGTACTGTAAAGGAAAAACACAGTACTCATACTGTAAATAATAATACAATATACAGTATTACTACTGTACATTAAAATACAGATACTGTAAACAATTTTACAGTAAGTTACTGGCATCCAGCTGCCAGTAAGTTACTGTAAAATTTACAGCAAACTTTTATATATATATATATATATATATATATATATATATATATAATCCGTTTTTAATATTACATTAATAGTTATTAGAAAATGTATTATTAATGATTATTATAATTATAATTATAATTATTATGATAAAAACATCATAATTACATCGTATTTTCAGGACGTATTTTCAGGAAGCAAATTTTAAAATACTAAATATATATATATATTTTTTCACTATATTTAAGGTTTTATTTGTCAGGAAGGAATCTTCTTAAAATGGTAACCATTTGTATAATAAAAAACTGAATTTTGTGGAAATATCATCATTACATTTTCTTTCTAGCATGTAGTACCTTGTGGTTTGTATTGTAAAAAAAAAAAAAAAAAAGATAAAGCAAGGCTATCAGTAAGTTTTATTTCTGCTTAAGACACCTTTGTTAAAACGCAAAAGGCACCTGTTTCATACTTCTCATCTTCAGCATCAGCGTTTTTTTAGATGGCCTCTATAAAAAGGTCTTCGCTTGAAGTGCACTTTTAAATTGAACACATGTTCCCTGCGTCTGTGTACAAAATGAAACACAAAGACCAATCAGACACTTCTGTGATTCTGACGTCAGCGTGTCACATTGGTTCCTAAACACTGTAAAGTGAAAACAAACACAAAAAGCCAATGAGAAAAGACAATCAGTTTGGAAGTTTGTTTGTTTTTTAAAGAGAGAAATACATTTTTATTTAAATGTTGTGTTTTATGAAAGAAAGCATAGTTTAGCACCACCCAAAACAACTGTGGCAAGGCTGTTTCTGGATGGCGTGCCAGATGGTGATCAACATCAAACCAACAGGAACATCTGATCACTCAAAACACTCTGCAGATTAAAATGAATCATAAAACACAAAATCCCCAAATCAAACAAGCGCTTTAAGCAGCTCCTAATGTGCAAAGCACTCAAGTTTCTTCACACTGGAATGGTTCAACTCTAAAAATAATTTGTTTAGCTCAGCGTCTGCTCTCCTCAAAGGATTAAACATACAAATAAAGATGATTTAAATAAATGGCTGGTTCAGTCGTTTGTTGCTCTCTCAGGAGAACATGGTTTTTGTTTCTGTAAACTGTTTCATCAAGGGCTGAACCTCGTTTCTTTATGTTGTGACTCCAGACTGTGTTCGGCATTCATCTTCATCTGTTTTGTAACTAAACTCTGTTTGTGTGAGAGATTATGAAAGGAAGGACTCAAACCTCATATTTATATGTTTAGATAATGGCAGACATAACATAATGGATGAAAGCATATGATGTGGAGGGAGAGATGAACATGTTTATAAAATAGCTTCAATGTGCCCAGTTTACAACATGAGCAGTTCTCATACACTACTCGATTATTATTGATTGATATATTGGCCATTCCATGTGCGAAAACAACTTAAAAAAATTGAAATTACCTTGAGAATATGAAGCAATTTTTCACCTTAAGAATTATACAAGTATAACAAGACCGATAGATAGAAAGATAGATAGATAGATAGATAGATAGATAGATAGATAGATAGATAGATAGATAGATAGATAGATAGATAGATAGATAGATAGATAGATAGATAGCAAGTGTGATAAATAATTATTAATTTATTAGCTTAAAATATGAGGGCGTACTTCAAGTAAATGTATTAGGTGAAAAAAGTTCTGCCGACAAAAAAAAGTTTGGGAATTCCTGAATTACTTGTAAATGAGAAATAACCGTAATTTGTGCATTTTACTGTGTTTGAAAAACAAAAGCATTCCATAGACACAGTAAGGGATCGTTAAATAACTTACAGAGTAATGCAAATAAAATACAATTCAAACAGAAAGTAATGATGCATTGTTGAAACATTTCGTAAAACTGAAGTGATTTTTATAAATCCAGTGGTTAAATGAAGTGTGGTCACATGACTAGTGAATGATCTGTGTGTGAACGTCCACAAAACTGGAAGACTTTTTAAAGCGGCATACTATTTTAGAAAGGAACATTTTAAAGAAGAAAAAGGAGAATTAAGCAGAATCAGTAAATTATGAATAATAATACAAGTACTCAATTTTTGCAATCTGACTACATAATCTAGATTACATCTAGTCAGTTACTATATATATGAGATGTTTTATATCAATCACTCTGAGACATTAATCAGTACTGTCACATTATATTGACTCTGTGTTTCTGCCAGCTTTATCCCAGAATCATAACCATCAGTCCATGTAACATTAATCAATTCAGAGCATCGGTTGTGAATCATCAGACAACATACTGTTAGACACTGATGCACACGGCTTCATAAACACGAACTGATCAAGGTTCCCTTGTTCCATACATTGTCTTGATGTCCACTGCTAGAGGTTCATTCCTTTCAGAGTAAACATCAGCGCACATCCACAAACAAATATCTCACCCTCTCTTGAAACAAAGAACAGAGAGAGCTCAAGACCTGCTCTATTGTATACAAGTGTACTACGACAGGCAAAAGTCTATAGCATGCAGCAGAAAAGGATTTCATACTATTTATTAGGAAAATGTTGATTCTGAACTAATTAAACACGTTTGAAAGAAAGAAAATTTAAGTTTAAGTTTCGCTTAGCACAGTGTTTCCATATCGTTTTTCATGAGTCATCATTTTTGTGTATAAGGATTGTTTTTTTTTTTTTATTCATGCCGTTACGTTTGCACTTACAAAACAGCATTTTCTAAGAATAAACAGAAAAATACACGTTCACTAAAAAAAACTATGCATGACTTTTATTACTTTCCATAAATATTCCTGGAAAAAAAAAAGAAAGAAAATCTGATTGTTTTTGCATATTTCTCAACTGCTTGAATTAGCCTGCTTTAATACAGGAAAATATTTTTTTTATCTTCACAACTGGACATTCCCCAATCATAAAACAAAAACCCCATCTGTCCATCTTGGAGAAATATAAGATGAGACCTTTCTCATTCCCACCGTCCTGGATTTATGACTCAGCTCTCACAAAGTGAGAATTGTTTAGTTTGAACACAACAGGAACACTGAAGCTAAGCAAAGTTTCTTATTGCCGTCATAAAGCGTCTAGACTGCACACCCCTCCTTTCTGCACCTTCAGTCTGTGTGCGATAGACATTTGTTTTTACAAAATATATAGAGTCCTCTTTGTGTCCCGATGGACAGACGGTCCATGAGTGGCAAGGCTGGTTGTGATTAGCTGGACAAAAATAAAACTTGATCTTAAATTATTGTGATTTTTCCAGTCCTATTGTGTTTGTAACACTCTTAAAAGCAAAGGTTGTTTATTAGGATTGATGATTCCATGAGGAACCTTTCCATTGGATGAAGGTTTTGGAAAATTGCTCTTAAGATTATTAAAATGTCCTTCAAACTAATAATAATTATTTCAAGAACTGTTTACTGAAAGGTTCTTTGGCGACCCAAAATGGTTCTTCTATTGCATCACTGTTAAAATCTTTATTTTTAATAATACACTCTTTAAAATAAAACCTCTTCACTGGTTTCTTTGGTTCCGTGAAGAACCTTTAACAGCATCTTTGGAACCTTTCCATTCCACAAAAAGTTCTTTATGCACTCTTAAAAATTAAGTTCTTTATTGACATCAATGAAAAAAATGTTTAAAATCCATGCAACATTTCTATTAGACAAAAGGTCCTTAGACTGTTAAAATGTTTCTTTTAACTGTTCACTAAAAGGTTTTTTAGGAAACCAAAAATAGTTCTTCTATGGCTATTTTTTAAGAGTGAATGTCTGCATTAAGGTATTCCAACAATGCAAAGTTAAGCATTTTCCCAAACACCTAGCAGCCAGATTCTGGAAAGATGGGTGAGTCACAGCGTTTGACTGACACTGACTCCACTGACTGATTTTAATGGATACGACACTTACAAGTCTGGATTGGTGAAATGGATTGAAAATATTCTTTCTTCCTGCTCTCCTCAGTCAGTGAGGCCCTCCATTAAGTTTAAGGACATCAGTCTCCTCCGGTGTAAGGCATATACACAGCTGACGGTGAGATGTGTGGGGGGTGATGCTCTATCTTCTTTTGAGAAAAGCTATAAATTATTTCGCACCCTCAAAGCACTTGCCATTCTCACATTGCCCTATGAAAAAAAGGGGGTGGGAGGGAAGAGGGGTTTAAAAAATCTCTGCCCATTCTGAGCTGGGAAATTTACAAAGCCATAGCTGTCCAATGCAGAACAGGATGTGCCAATTGGTGCATGCTTTAAAAGCAGTTACTGACACATCTGATGTATTGAGATTATCCAGAGAAAAGCAAAGCATATTGTTAGCTCTGAAAGGCTGGTTGTGTGCGTTAAATATGATGGAAGCCGGGCCATTTGCATTAAAAGCAGAGTCAAGAAATTATAAGCAAATGCATCTGACTTCACTGTTCAGTGTCTGCAAACACATGACTCATACGCCGCCTTATCCAGTAATCGTCTGGCATCTATGATACATCCTGACTAAAAACAAACAGAAACTAAAAAAACTCCACTGACCAGTGCTTATTTTATATATCCAGTAAGTGACATCATAAAAAAAAATATGTATATATTGAAGCTTTTGGTATATATTGCGTCTCGCATTAAGATATTTTGGTAATTTTTGGTTATAGCAACCCTTAAAATCATCAACACTCACTCACACACACTCACACACACACACACACACACACACACACACACACACACACACACACACACATATACTGTAAATAACATTTTGTCTGTTATTGTTTGTTTTCCCACTTTTATCATAGTTTTATCATAACAAAATATTTGGAAATCACATTGTGAATAGTTATTGTTTTGTTTTTCCTTCCAAGAGTATTTCCATAACAAAATTGTATTTTAAACCTGAAAAAATATGATACATTGATACAGATATAAGAAATATATCACAAAAACAAAACAGAACTGCATTTCCATTAATACCAAAACTTCAAACAAGAATATAATACAATTATTAAACATCTAAAAAACATTAATATTTTTACAATGTGATTTTTATTTGTATATATATCCCAAATATATATATAATATAGCATATAATATGCAATAGCACCAAAACAATAACACTATTTTAAATATAAAAAAGAATCTTTCTTAATATACCCATGTTCCATGGGTTTTATGGTTGCTTTACATACTGCATTTGAATTAACTAAACTGCTGTTTTTTCATCATTTCTCCTTCAACATTTGCATATATTTACTTGTCTGCTCTTCATTCATTCATTCCACATATGAGTACAGTGTGACAGGCAGGTCTTTGTGTTTAATGTGATGAATTAATGTCAGTTGCAATTTCCATATTTAAATCACAGAGTGAACCACGCACAGATTTGTCTTTATGTACACTGAAAAAATACATTTTATGTTAGCTTCATTTAGAATCAAGAACATCTTTATATTTTTTCAGGCTTTTATTCAAAACAGAAGATACAGTACTGTAAAAACTGAAAACACAAGTCAAATTTCATGATTTATTAATACATAAGATAAAGGCTATAAATACATAAAGCGAGACTCACAAATGTCCATTTAAAATATGTTAAATAAAAATACAATCTAAGATATCAATATTCATACAATAGTTAGGCTTTAAGAAAAAAAATATAATAAATGAAATAGCTAGTGTTCTAAAATCATTAGTTTTTTTCTCCCCGCCTGCGCACTTGCTTCCCTCTCTCTCTCTCTCTCTCTCTCTCTCTCTCTCTCTCTCTCTCTCTAGCATCACTTTTCCCTCCCTCTTTCTCTCTTTCACATCTCCTCCCCCTTTCTCTCGACTCTGCAGTTCTCATCAATGAAGCCTCATTTGAATAATGCGCGAGCACTTTGGACCGGAGCCAATCAGCTGTCAGAAGAGCATGATAAATCGCAATGCATTATTGATAATAATAATTACTTTGACATGCGCATTTCTACTCGAGGGGCTAATTTCCCCCAACCTGGAGAATTTCTAAAGAAGAGGGACTAAATAGTCTTACTATTCGCCCCTGATGGTTGTAGGTTACCATGTCGAGGCGAAAGCAATCCAAACCACAGCATATCAATTCAGACGATCCCGCTTCGACACAAAATGGTAAGTTTGAGATGACACAAAACTTTGTTTTTATTTATTTTATTGCTCGTGTAGCCTACTGTAGATTATTAGTTTCATTTAATATCTGAAATATGAAATTATGCGTCAGTTGGATCACAACGAGCTTTATAAATCGTTAAATCAAAAAAAAAACTACATTAAATTAGTTACAAATGCGCTGAAACTTTGATGAATGTCTACTATAGCGGCAACTTCACTTGAGTTTTAAGAAAGAGGGTGGTTTGCTTCATTGTTGTTTTGTTTGTTTGTTAATTGTTTAGCTTATCTGATGTTTACGTATTTGCGATGTACGATGTCAGATATTTATCGGCGTTTTTATATTCGTCGAGTCAGCGACTTCTTGTTTTCTTACTTTTTGGTGAGTGTCGTAATTAAAAAAAAAACTATAATATAAAATTATTTTTCTATTTAGAGAAAGTGGAAATATTATTGAGCTTTTAAGAATGCTTGAAAAAAAAAACTCGTTAAATGTGTTTCTGCTTTGATCAGTTTTATCACTGGCTGATAAATGTACACGTATTTTCCAGACCATGCTCGTGTGTTAATATTTGATGTGGCGTTCTGGTATCACTGACCACTGTTAAACAAAGGTGCTCAACAGGTCGGCATGAAATGTGAGTCGCGAACAAGCTTGACCAGAGCAATAAATCCCCCACAGTTTCTTTTGGTTGCATATGGACAAGTGGATGGGGGATGGAAATGAAGTTGTGTGTAATGGGGGTGTAAATGTAAACTACATGACTCTTTTCACGACATACTGAAATGTGGTCATTCGTAAATAATGTATATAGATGTGCTTGTTAGACTGGGAAATGGGGTTTGTTTGTCTTGTTTGCTTTAAGTTGATTTTATTCAGTTTTGTTATATAACATAGCATGTTGAATTCTCTTTCAGTTAAGGTACAATCAGTGTGCAACACTGAAGGTATCAGTAAAGATACATTATATGCCTTGTTCATTGATCAAACGCCCCCATGTGGTGAGCTTTATACAGCGCAGGGTTTACGGTGTGTCCGTCCAATTGTCTAACCCTAAACAAATGGTTGAAACATGATTCATTTCTGGAATAATTTGTTTTAATAAAACCATTTTAAGGTTTTGTTTGCATCGCCACTGCTTCTTTAGACATTTAAGATGCAATCAAGGCCACCTCACTTTTGCAAGTGTTTTTATTAAAAAATAAATAAATGAATAGCTAACTCGTTTGCTTTCTCAAATGGATGTGCTGGTTGGTTGACTGCTGGCTCTGTGAGCAATGCAACTTGTTTTCTTTACTATTTAAGTTGTCTAGTGAACAATTATCATGTCCAGTTTCACTGTCAGAATGTTAACCGGTGGTCTTTCCCATTCATAAGAGATGATGAAATTTGCATTTAACAATGGCCCTGTTAAAAGGCCCTTCCTAATGGTGCTGCAGCTTAATTTGATTTGTTTAGCATTTCATTAGGACTGCCTAACAACATTTGTATGTTAAACAAACACCAGTCAAGCATATGATGTGCTGTTTTTGTGTATGTGTATATATGAGGAACATATAAATAGATGATGGAGGAGAAAATTTATATTTTATATGAACCTTTAGCTTTTTGTATTGGTAAATATTTCTAGTACAATTTGGGTATTTATTTTTGAACATGTTGCAAATGCTGTCCTCATCTGCTGGGACTGAATAGCTGTGAATGTGGCTGCTTAAAAAATCAACTGAAGTTTATGTAACATCTGTTTTTCCCAATGTTAAACATCTGTTTTATGCAAATTAAAATCCAATTATGCCACTAATTTCAGAACATAAGTAAAATAGGACTGTGTATATTTCATTACAACACTTTATGCCTTGTCTTTTCAATAGTGTATACTGATAACATTATATTTATCTATAATTTGTTCCATATTTACTGCACATTATCCTTGGGTCTTGAATATTAAGTCCATCTCTTGAACTTTTTCTCTTTGGTGCAGGGATCTTGCACAACGGTCAAGGTGAGGATGATGGCAATGATGCTAAGAGGCGACGATCAGAGGAGACGAGGGTTTGCGACAAATGTTGCGCAGAGTTCTTCGATGAGGGAGAGTTTCTCGAACATGAGAGAAATTGCACTAAGAGTCAGCAGGTGGTGATCATGAAAGATGGCGATGGGAGTGAAGTGACCCCTGATTTCTCCCAGCATTCTCCGGGTGATTTCCTTGGAAATCAGTCTACCAGTAATTCACATTCAAAGCATAGTGCAGAGTCCGAGGAAATGATGGAAGGAGAGATCATGCTGAACCAGGATGACCCCTCAAATCACCATCAAGATTTGTCTGGCAGTTCAGATGTGGGGTACATTGTATCTTCCAAATTGCAAGACTCTGTGACTCTGGAGTCCATGGCTTCTACTAAAGTTGCTGTAACACAACAGTCATCCAGTTCATTGAATCAGAAGTCTCCTCCCACACAACCACACGAAGATGCCTTTTTTGCAATCCCCATGATCCTGGAACAGCTGGTCAGTCTCCAGCAGCAACAACTGCAGCAGATTCAGCTAACCGAGCAGATACGCATCCAGGTGGCCATGATGGCACCTCAGAGTTTCCATGCAACACTGGGTGCCGCTGTGGATCCACTGAAAGCACTGGGTGCACATTTATCACAGCAGCTTTCAGCCGCAGCTGCCCTCATTGGCAAACGGATGGGCTCCCAGAACTTGTCCTTGGAAGCCTTAAAACAAGCCAAGCTACCTCAGTCTGCCACCATCCCCACATCCCTAACTGGAGGTTTGGTCTCCGTGCCCTTAAAAGCAGACTTGAAAGGACTTCCCGATTTAGCTAGCCGACTTCCAGCGCTGCTTCCTCAATCCCCAGGGGTCATGGGATTACAGAGTCCCTTTAATACCCTTGCAACAAGCATAGATTCCTCTAAAAAGGCAAAAAATAAGATCCCTGGCATGTTGGAGTCAAATATGGTCTCTGGTGAACCTATGTTCAGGCACAAATGCAAATTCTGTGGGAAGACATTTGGAAATGACAGCGCTCTACAAATCCACTTACGCTCACACACTGGCGAAAGGCCCTTTAAATGCAACATCTGTGGAAACCGTTTCACAACCAAAGGAAACCTTAAAGTGCATTTCCAGAGGCACAAAGAAAAATACCCACACATCAAGATGAATCCATATCCCGTACCAGAACACCTTGACAACATGCCAACAAACAGTGGCATCCCTTATGGCATGTCCATGCCCATAGATGAAAACAGTTTTGTGGACACCAAACCAGTGCAGGGGCTTCCCTCGACAAGTCTCCATCCACCAGTGCTCCAAGGATTCAAGCCCTCATATGATATTCCAGTAGGTGGGGACCTCTACTCCCAGAGGCCTTCTTCATCTGGCAGCGACGGTGCATCCATTTCTTCTGGCATGTTTGGTCAGGAGATGGCGGGACTGGATCAAGGCAAAGATTCCTCTGATTCATTGCACCACATAAACGGTAATGGTCTATCTGGCGAAAATGGCTCTGATACTGCAAAACTTCAGCAGATGGTGGATGGCTTGGATAAGAAGACAAATGACCCCAATGAATGTGTTATTTGTCATCGAGTGCTGAGCTGCCAAAGTTCCCTCAAAATGCATTACCGCACACACACTGGTGAGCGACCGCACAAATGCAAAATCTGTGGCAGGGCTTTCTCCACCAAGGGCAACCTTAAAGCTCATTATGGTGTTCATAGGGCCAACACTCTCCTTAAAATGCAACACTCTTGTCCTATTTGTCATAAGAAGTTCACCAATGCAGTTGTACTTCAGCAGCATATTCGTATGCACATGGGTGGCCAGATTCCCAACACCCCTCTCCCAGAGAATCAGTTCGAAAGTCCTGAAGCACTGGATGCTAGCATGACTGAGGAAAAGAACATTGACTCCACTGGCCACGAAGAGAGTATGGAAGAGCAAGACTTGGATTTGGACAATCAGGAGAAGCTGAACCTCTCTACAGAGCCCCAGCCCGCTGATAAAGATCAGGCTTTCCAAGGTCCACCATCTATGCTTACAGGCATTGCCGCCCTGGAGAACCACATGAAGAGCCTCACCTCTGCACTGATCCTTCAACGACAAAGCAGCACTGCTTCTGAGAGTGATGGTGGGCTGAAAGATTCCCCTTCAGGGTCTGGAGAAATGGATTACAAGAACGGCCACAGTCCAGCTGTGTCAGATTCTGTGTCCTTTCACTCTTTGTCCCCTAGAGACGGTCCCCTGAGTAATGGACAATCAAAATCACCAGAATCCACAAACCCAGATGATGGAGTAAAATCCAGACCTGACTCTGAAGCACCTCAAGATTTTAGCGAAAACAGTGGCGCACTGGACTTGACGTCAAGTTTTAACCCAAAACCTATCAAAGAGGAGCCAGGCTTGTCCATCTCCAATGGCGAACATGGTACGTTTTGTTATTTTCAACATGCTTAACATGGCACCGACATTTCCTCTTGATGTTTTACCTATACGTTTTCTTCTCTCTTAGGTTCCAGTCAGTTACCATTTGTGAGGGTGCCTCCAAATCTGGTCAAACTGGAGATGCAGATTCCTCCTGAGACTCCCATAGGCGCTCATGGCCTCTACAGCTCCCAACTGCCCCAAGGAGCTACCACTCCTCCAGTTACTTCTGGTGCTCCTCGTCGCACCTCCAAGCAGCATCTCTGCAATATCTGTGGGAAGAACTTTTCATCGGCAAGCGCCCTGCAAATCCATGAACGTACACACACGGGCGAGAAGCCATTCATTTGCACAATTTGTGGCAGGGCTTTCACGACAAAGGGAAACCTTAAGGTGAAGATGTTTTCTAGACTTCAGATTTTGTCAGTGAATTAATTTGAAAATTAGGACTTCATTTACCATACGCACCTCATCAGTATATCCAGTTCTGTGACTAGTATTAAATCTCCAGCACGTGCTTTCAGATGTTTTCACAAGCTACACAAACCACTTTCATTATCGCAGGTGATTCATTGCTGATAATGAACTCGATATTGCGTTTCTTGTGAACTATAGCTCTGTTTAGTAAATGCCGCTCCATTTGAAAGCACATGCTTGATCCTACAAAAACGCATTTGAGTTATCATGCAGCCCTATTGAAAACTAATATCTTGTGTATATTGCAGCAACTCTTACTGACTCTTGTTTCCTATTTTACAGGTGCATGTTGGGACCCACATGTGGAATAATACAGCAAGGCGAGGTCAACGCCTCTCGTTGGATAACCCAGTAGCTTTAATGGCCATGGGCACAGAGTCCAAGATGAAACCAGACATGCTGCCACCCCCAAAGGATTTGATTCCCCCACCAATTAATTTCAACCCATCAATGTGGAACCAGTATGCAGTTGCCTTCACAAATGGGCTGACCATGAAGACCAATGAGATTTCAGTCATCCAAAATGGAGGCGTTCCTCTCCCAGGAGGTCTCGCTGGAGGTCCTTTAGTGGGCTCTACTGGGGGAATAACAAAGATTGAGACTTCTCAGATGGGCATCCCTGGCACAATTGCAGAAATGGAAAAGAATGGCTCTGATAGCATAGCAAAATTTCCACATTTTATGGAGGAGGGTAAAGTGAATTAGATGGTGAAATGACTACAGACAGATGTTCCCAATCAACGGCCTGCATTGTGCTAATGAGTAGGCTTAAATGTTAGGAATTGGGCTATTTATTAATTCAGTCCTTAGTTGGTACAACCAATTCCTACATGTAACGTTGCATTTAAGAAGTTGCAAATTTACATACACTTGTTAAATGAGCCTCGACCCTAAAATGGGCCATGCCTTCCTTTTTGGACTCTTATATGCTATCGATTACTTCTAGTTGAATCTGATCTAACTACTGTAGTTTTTCTTTTCCTTCTCTCTCTAATATATGCGGGTATTTTGTTTCTAGAATTGAATGTAAATCTTACTTGAAATGGCTTTATTCCAGAGCAGTCTCATAAAAGTGATGGGGTACTCTTTGTGAGTTGCATTTGGCTCAGCTCTATGACCCTCAGGAAGATCTCAGCCACAGGTGACCTGAGATCTCCATGTTTTAAGTTTAACATCTTGTTTATCTCTGCTTGACTACACATAGTCCTGTTGTTAGTTGTGTTCCATTTAAAGTTCAGTAGTCACAAATAACATTCATTGCAAAGGTGTTCGTGGAATACGTGCCTAGATAAATTGACCATTCCACACAATCTACTGAAAATTTGTTTCAATGATGGACATAATGAGTAGTTATAGTATAGGTTTGTTTTGATTTCACTAAGTTATTATAAATTGTTTGACCCTATAGTTGCTATTTGCGCTTAATACCAAAAAATATTTTGCTAAGTGCCTGTCTTGGAGTGCTTTTCTCCCTCTCATCTGCCCCCCCCCCCCCCCCCCCCCCCCTTAAACCCTTGCCCTCTCAAAAGACACCACAGGATTGTAATAAAGGCCTTTCTTTTATTTAGATATTTATTTATATCTTTATTTTTCCTCATTCTGCTAAGATCTGATGTAAACCAGGCATATGTCATTTATTCAAGGAACTTTTTTTTGTTTCTTGGGCTCGTCATTTAGAGATCATTTGCTTGCTTTCTGCCGTTTTAGGACCCACTGAGTTTTAGAATTCTGTAAATTTGCCATTTACCATGCATTTTATACTTGTGAGCTAAGCAGGCATGCCTATCTTGTCTCTGAATATCAGCAGTCATTCTAATCCTGGGAAAGAGTCATGGTTTGCTTCCCAGTTGTGTATTGTTGTGGGGAAATGTTTTTGAGATCGTAGTCGTGCATTCTTGAGTTAAAGGAATGAACTTGTGTGTATGCACACAGAGTAACTAAACCTTAGAGACTTAACGCTGGTCAAATTTCTACCTCATTTAGAATTTTTTTTTCTTCCTTTTTTTTTTTTTTTTTTTTTTTTGGCATTGTGTTTGGAGTTATGGTTGCATTGTGCCCCCGTAACCTGCTGATTTCTGTAAAATAATGAATGTATCCCCAGACACTTTGCACAACATTTGTTCAGAATGGGCAGACCCCTCCTGTAAATCCTCCTCCTAATATGCATTTACCAAGTTGTGCCTTTTTTTTCTAGATGTAAAAAAAAAAAAAAAAAAATGGTTGTATCATCTCTTGAAAAAATGGGGTCATGTCTGTATGATTGTTCAAATGTTGAGTCTGTTTTAGGCTTGTTTACAATGTAGACTTTTTTTTTTTTTTTTTTGTAAATGTTTGCTTTTGTTTTTTTTCCATTTCTGTTCTGATATTTTGAGAATAAAAACAAGGATGACTTTTCCAAAACTTTGTCTAAATCAACATGCAGTCGTTACTGTTATAGGAACAATTGATGATACTCCAATGTACTTTCAAGAATGCAGTGGAACTACTATGGTAACGTTAGATTTTTTATTTATTTATTTACAAGTCCTTTACAAGAAAACCATAGTATTAGCATGGTTTATGTATATTTTACATGTTTTAATGTAAAAAAAAAAATTAATCACTATCACTTTGGAATTATAAGGTTATGAGCAGTTTCAAATATTGTGCTTAAAAGTTTTTGCATTCCATATAATGATATGGAGAACAAGTCTTTCATACCTCAGTCTAATGTAAGTTCTCACAGAATAAGGATATGCAAAGAACAAAGTTATGACAGAAATGGTAGATAGAATCTTCTAAATCCATGTTGAAAACTTGACTAACTTCTGTTTTAGGCGAAAATTTGTTCAACATGAAAACAGGATATGCCTACTACTAACCACACAACAGTGTGGTGAACCAAAAAAAAAAAAAAAAACGTATTACCACAGCAATCTATCCAGCGTCTGAATAATTCGAATGAATAAAATAAATGATAAGCAAAGATAATAATGCCTGTGAATGGCTGAGAGACACAGGCCAAAGCTGATGAGGTTGTGTCCCATCATGTTGAACGCGCGCAGCCCTAACATGCACAGAAGCCTCCGCCCAGCGCGCGAGCGAATGCTGCTCCACTGCGGACAACAATGACGGACAACATTCCGATGCAGCCCGTCCGACACAAAAACCGACATGACAACAAAAGAAGAGACGGGTAAGAGCACGAAACGACGTTACATGACAACAAAACCGCTTCGGCTGGAAAACGGAGGCTTGTTTATGGGTGATAGCATTGTGGCTAACACCAATGCAACCCTTAACCAGCAAAATGCTGTCGATAACGACATTATTTCGCGATTTAACACTGGTTAACTCATTATTTTTGTTACGATTTCTTAATATAGCATTGAATATTCGTTATGAAGATGTCGTCTGAGCGATACTAGAGTGTTGTATATGGGAGTGGCAAGTGAACATCCGGGACACAGGTGAATTGTTAAGGATGTATCTCAATATTTAAAGAAAAAAAAAATATGTCTCCCTATGCATTATGCTCTTTTTGGCCAAATATTATCGGTGTGATGATTTTAAGGCCTTTTGAGAGGATGGCCGACCCTTGGCACCTGACCAGTCTTTGATTGCCATATAATGTCCAGCTATTTGTAAGCACTTGTTTCCGTGAAAATGCCACTATTGCTACAATTATTGATGCTGTAACTCTGTGGCTTTCACTAAGCAAAAAAAGTACCGTAGTGCTTACATGTTTTCTAGACGTGTATCATGGTGGTACCATAGTATTCCTTTAAATCCCTAAGAATACCATGTAAATGCATTGCATATATACATTTCTAGGTACTAATTATAGTCAGTGTTTTACATACACTAATCATTCTCTCTAAAATAATTAAATTGCATTACTTATTACTAATTACGTTCTAAATCCAATAGAGGATTTACACAGGATAGACATGAAACTGCTCTATTAATTCTTTAAAATAAATTGCATAAATTATTCTTGAATTGACCGTGGTATTTAAATGGAGATGTTTGCATTAAAACAAACATTTTAACATTAGATGTTAAATTTTGATGTTATATCAGTTATGTTTGATATAGAATGGTTCTATAATGCAATTACACGAGAAGCAACTTTAATTAAATTACAAAAAAAGAAAGAAAAAGTAATACCTCTAACACAGTGATTATTGTGTATAATTAAAAATGAAATAAACACAAAAATCTGTGTTTAATGCAAAACTGTATTGTTTTTTTTTTTGTTTTTTTTTTTGGTTTGTTTCTAAATGTATTTTCAAGACAGCTATAGCTCGTGTACAAAAAAATAAAATAAAATGCAAGGTTTAAATTCACAAATTGAGTTTATGTCTATAAGCTGTTGTCATTCAGTAATGCGTCACATATACGGAAGTAATATATATATTAGGGGTGTAACGATACGCGTATTCGTATTGAACCGTTCGGTACGACGCTTTCGGTTCGGTACGCGGTACGCATTATGTATACCGAACGGTTCGTTGGAGTAATTAATTATATTTGAAAAAAAAAAAAAAAGAGAGAGAGAAATATAATGATATGCGTTCAACAAGGTAGCCCAATAACCCAAACAACTGTAACAGGCAACGCCCCTGACACTCCCGAAGAAGAAAAAAACACCATCTTATATGTTTATGTTAGGCTACTCAGCAGGCGCTCGCTCACTCAGTACGCGCTGAAGGCTCGTTGCAAAATAGCCAATGCGTTGAACAGACTAGAAATGAGAAGATCCTCCAATAACCAACAGGTCTGGTGTTTGGGTGCACTTTGGATTCCCTTTAAGCTATAATGGTGATGGCAAGAGAGTGGTGGATAAAAAAACAACGGTATGTCGCATCTGCAACATGACAGGGTACACCAGCGGGAATACAAAAAAAAAAAAAAAAAAAAAAAACACCAGCGGGAATATCTGGGATATATGCGTCAGTACTATCTGGGAAAAGACGAAAAAAAGGAGAAACATGCACGCAGCAAACTATCCCTGCAGCATTTAGACACTATAGCTTACAGGGAATCCAACCCAAACACCAGACCTGTTGGTTATTTTAGGATCTTATATTTCTGGTCTGTTAAATGCATTCGACATTTTGCAACGAGCCTTCAGCGCGTGCTGAGTGAGCGAGCGCCTTAGGGGCCGTTCACATATCGTGCCTAAAAACGCATGGAAAACGCTAAGCGCGTCTTTCTCCTCCTTTCCAAAGCGCTCGGGCAGAAGCGCTCATGAGGCGTCTGTCTTTGCTAAGCAACAATGACGTGCTCTCTCCATGAGACGCGGAAATTTCAGCGAAGGATAAATGGATTTGCAGCTCTAAAAATCGCTTGCAGTAGCTCTGCTACTAAATTTATTTCAAAATTGCAATCCATATACAACTATGATCAGCTGATCCTTCATCTTGGCTGAGCTCTCAACGTTGTTACGGGAAAGGATGAAGCTGATTGGTTGGTTCTTGTCACATGACCCGCGGTGCGCTTGCGGCATTCTGAAAAGTTGAGATGTTTTTACATTTTGCTGTATCTAAAACGTATCGAACCGAACCGAACCGAACCGTGACATCAGTGTATCGTATCGAACCGAACCGTGAATTTTGTGAACCGTTACACCCCTAATATATATATATATATATATATATATATATATATATATTAGTTCTTAATAAGAGTTTGTTTGATGAAGGTGTTAGTAAGTGGTAGATGGTGAAAGCTAATATTTACTGACACGGTTTTGTTGCTTGCTTGAAAGTATTTCTGTGGCTGCAGTGACATTTCAGCATCCAGTCTTCCATTTCTGTATAATTTGAAGTGCTTTGTGAATCAAGCCACGTGTAATGTCCATGATGATGTTGTGTATTTAGGTGTTGCCCGTGGTCCAGATGCTGCGGTGGGGGAGATTTCCGTCCTCGGACCGTGTGGTTGGGTCACCCGGAAAAGAGAGAGCAGAGATACCCAAGAAATGTCATAAACAATCAGAAATACAATTTCTTCACCTTCCTGCCAGGGGTGAGTGACTACGAACGTTGGTGTTAACCACCAGAGTAATTCAAGGACGTGTTGAGCAACGGTCTAGGTTGCTTAACATGTTTTTTAATTGCTCTGGTGGTCAACCATGAGCAGTTTGAAACATTTAGGTAAGGTGTGTTGCTTTTGTGAGCAGAGTTTGGATTTTCGACATGTACCAAAGTCTGTAATTTTGACATTTTGACCAATAAGCAACCACTTAGTCACACATTGCAACCGCCCAGTACACACAAGCAACTTTTTGAGTTTTGCACAAGCACCACTTGCTTTTCACTGCAGAAAATGTAAAAGTCTGGTTTCTTCACGCCGTGCCGAGCACCAGTTTTGAAAACAACCTTGACCAGATTGCTGTATGGATAATTTTGTATAATTTTGCATTGTAAATGCCTTCCGGTTATTTTGCATGTTTTGAAGGACAAATGATAAAGTTAAATTCGTAATGTTTTGTAAATGAGTACCAGGAACTCTGTCATATATCAGAATGCAAACAGAGAGGTAGTTTAATGTAAGCACTTGAAGCTCTGTTTAATATGGCCAAAACACATGTAATTCTAGCTGAATGGTGTGTGTTTCATAGTTGATGGAAATATGTTGAAATGAATTTGAAAATGTTTCAAGAAAGCCTTTAGTAGCAGGCCATAGTAGTACCATGCTTTTTTAGGACATGTACTATGGCAATAACATGATTTCTCTGAAGCATGATATATAAATATGATATACAGTGTGGTTCAAAATTAAGTTTGGGGTCAGTAAGATAATTTTTTTAATAGAAATAAACACTTTTATGCAGGAAACATGCCGGTAAAGACATTCATAATATAATTTATAATTTTTTATTTATTTAATAAAAATAGTTTTTATTTGAACTTTGTATTCATCAAAGAATCCTGAAAGAAAAAGTGTTTATTTAATATTAAGCACCACAGCTGTTTTAAGCATCAATAATAATAAGAAATGTTGAGCAGGAAGGATCAAGTGACACTGAAGACTGGAGGGATGAGGCTGAAAATACAGCTTTGATCACAGACATAAATTACATTTTAAACAATATTAAAACAGAAACCAGCTGTATTGAATTGTAATAATATTTCAGAATATTGCTATTTTGAATGTATTTTTGATTAAATAAATGCAGCCTTGGTGAGCATAAAAATCTTCTTTCAAAAACACACCAACACCACACTTTTGAACAGTATGAATATTCAGTACCATGGTACAATTATTTTTACCAAGTTTTGTTCAAACCACGAGATATAAAACGATATCAAATCAGGTTTCATGTCCTCATCATCATGTGCTTGTGTTTATAGGTGTTGTTTAACCAGTTCAAATACTTCTTCAACCTGTACTTTCTGCTTCTGGCCTGCTCACAGTTTGTGAATGAGCTCAGATTAGGGGCTCTGTACACATACTGGGTTCCTCTGGTGAGTCAGTTTCGTTGAAATAAATAGTCCTAATATTAATGTTCACGATCAAATTTGAATACATTTTTTAACATTTACTTGATTTTTTCTTAAGGGTTTCGTTTTGATTATTACAATCGTAAGGGAAGCTGTCGAGGAGATCCGATGTTTCCTACGAGACAAAGAGGTCAATTCACAGATCTACAGTAAACTCTCCACAAGAGGTGAGCCATTGTTTCCACGTATAAAGCGTGTGTGTGTGTGTGTGTGGATTTATTGGATGAAGCTGATTCCTTACGCCTAGATTTGTTAGTTAAATGCGTGTTGTAAATGTTGCGAAGTGAACAATCAGCTGGAGAGAGTTATTTGCTAGTTTTGTATATTTTTAATGTACCCGTTTTATTGTTTGCCATGGAGTTAAATGTTGATTCCCCATGCAATGAATTGTTGTGTAAATGTCTTTTAATTAGCAATCAGTTTTAGTTTTTGTTTGTTGTAAGCCTAAATAGTTTTTAAGGTGATTCAGCGCACATGCATTTGTAATGTAGGGACTAAATGTGCATTGCAAATATTTGCAATGAGCAGTCAAATACCAGATTGCATTTTTTTTTTTACAATAATTTTTGTTGTTTTAAGCGCAGTATATATATATAAATATATCCATATATATTAATCCAGTCTTTGGTGATAATATAGCAAATTGCGAAGTTTACAAGAATGCCAAATTAAGGGAAGGATTTTAAGGTATTTGCAAACTTTTTCATGTAATTGCTATGTAAAAACACGGTAACAATGCTACGCTGCCTTCTTTTACTAAATGAGGCGTGCAAAAGTATGCAGATGCATTAGCCATAAAGCAAACTGCTGTTTGTCTTTAATTTGATGTAGGGATGTAAATTGTATCATATACTGGGGGATGAAAAGCGCCTGACAATAAAAGAGGAAGAGAACCTCCTGTTGTTTCCATCAGCTGCCTTCCTTTGATCTGGCAGGCTCTCTTCTCTCATAAACCCAGTGTGTGTGCGCTCGGCAGGAACAGCCTCCATATAAGGCTCTTAGAGCAGAGCTGTGGCATGTCCTGGCTACCTGGCTTCTGATTGCCCTGCCCAGACCAACAGCGATGAAAAACATCAAAGTTCATCATATTTTAACTGGCCCTCGACTCGTGTTTTTAATAGACTCACACCATTAAAGGTGGGTGTGGGATTTATGGTCGCAAGTCACACCTTCCGGAGCAGAACACGGCTTTTCCTGGTTTCTGGAAGTTAGAAAATTAAGGGGATGATATGATACCAAGTGACCAACCTGTAGGGGAACAGTTTAAACCAGTGGAGTTTCTTTAAAAAATTAGGTGGTAGGTATAAAATAAATGAATAATTAATCAAAACCCAATATAGCCAACACTGATTTAAATGTTTATTCGTATAAAACAAATCTGCTACAATGTAGTACTGACCTAAGTGCAATAAAAGTGTCCTTTTATTCCAAAAAGAATGCACATATACATATGTGCTAATGTCTTACATATGCATTGGTAAAGGTCACCACAGGGGTTAAAGGTCCCTGACCTTTTCCAAACAATTTTAGCTGTGCATTTTTTCAATGCAATGAGAGATTGTTCTCACAGCACTCTTGTAAAGCCACATAGGAGGGTATTGTCTAAAAACAAATGCAAATCTTATATGCATTCAGAGGTTTTGAGAAATCTGAATGGGGACGTTAAGAAGGATTAAATATGTGAATCTTCACTGGAGGTTTGCCAATGAATATGCACACTGTATGAGGGTTGAATATCAGGGAATTTATTTTTAAATAACGAGCTCTGCTCTGAAATATGCAATTGTCTAGAAATTGCTGAAAATTGTGGGACCTTGAAATCAATTGAATTTTTGTGGATTTTAGGCATTGCATTTTCAAGGTTGCTTGTGATTGTTTTTAAATGTTTAAAATGATTGTTGTATGCATCAGCTACAGTTTTCACACTTTTATTTATTTATAGTCTGATTTTCTCTTCGTCTCCCTCCGCAGGAACTGTGAAGGTGAAAAGTAGTGGCATCCAGGTTGGAGATCTTATCATTGTTGAAAAGGTTGGTTTGCTAATCAGCTCACTCATTGTTAGGTATTGAGATCTTCAGACAAACGGCATCTGATACCTCTCAATGCTTTAGCTGTTTACCTTCTCCTGAGATTAAGGCTTTCGGACCCCTGTGAGGGGCAGGAAGACATAACAAGCTTTATATGTATATGTAGAATGAAAATAGTGCTTGAATGAGCATTTTCAAAACAAAAACCTATGGCTTTTGCAACATTAAAGCTTAATTTGAATATACATCTAAAAAATTGAACGTTTGGATTGTATGTATTTATTTTTTATTAAAGTAACCAGTGGACCATTCGGGTCTATGAGCATTTCATGCTGGAAAGAGCTGTCAATCATTTTGAATGACTGAAGCATGTGACCCGAGGCCAGTGGTTGGTTATTAGTAATCCTGCCTAATTCCACTCTGGTATTTAGTGTTGCCTTTTGTTCAACTTTTTGCCATGCAGACTGAAGCCTATTTTAAGTGAGTTGCGCTGTCGGTTTCCCTCTGCGAAGTCTGAGAACATGAAATATGAGACGCGGCCGCAGTCTCCAATTACCCACCAGGCTAATTTTCTTAAAAATGATGATTTTACACAGAAAGACGGCTCTCACAGGCTGCACTCAATCTGGTTTTGTTAAAAAGCACATTTAAAAAACTTATTAGTCAGCCTCATGTGTGAATCTAATGAAAGCATGTCCATATCACATTCTTTTCACCCCAGACTTAATATATATATATATATATATATATATATATATATATATATATATATATATATATATATATATATATATATATATATATATATATATATATATATATATATATAAAAAACAGTATTTGCATGTTTTGCATAAAGAAATAAAGAAAATGCATTATAGCATTTCTGATGTTTTCCTCACCAAAGTCTCTTTGCATCTAGAATTTGTTATTCACATTTTTCTAATTAGGTTTACTGTAGCTTTAATGACAGTATTTTGTTTACTATATTACATTAATATTATATATTATTTTATTGTAATTTGTATTTGCATGTTTTACAAAAAGAAAGGCATTATGGCATTATTTTCCACTCCAAATTCCCATTAACATCTCATAGCACTTGGAATTTACTTAAAAATAAATTTAAATTATTATTATTGTAATTCATATTATTCTAATTATGTTACTAAAATATAATGGTGTTTTAAAAATGTGCATAAATTAAACTATTATAGGTTTTGCATTATGGTAATGAAAATTATCGGTGGGACTGTATGCGTAATTGCCATGAACATCATGCAAAAATTCTATATAATAAAATATGATCTTTATTTTTTTTTTTTTTTTGGGGTGGAATGTCAGGTTTAGAAGTTTTTGAATTGTTCGACTTGATAAATCAGTTATGTCAGCATCTATCTGCCACTTTCTGGCAAGCATTGTATTTCACCTTCAATGTAATATGTTTGATCTTCTTACCCTAATCTGTGGAAAATCCAATTTGGTTTAATATTTAGAGCTTGCATGTGGGTTATGGGTTGCATATAGTAAAAGCCTAATTGATTAAAAGCGTAGCCCACATTTGAGAGACCGAAGTCACTTCCAATGTTTTGAAACGTCTGCATGGTGAATTCATCTTCTAATAACCACAAACAGAGCTGGGAGTGAAGCGGGGGTCAGGCCGGGTGGATCGGGCGGTCAGAGCTGCCACGGGGCACCACCCAGTGATTTGCTGTGGGTTGTACTCTTGAAACCAGCCGAATACTGATCACTGAGTAGATTAAAGCCAAACTGAACATATACAACTGAACCAAAGTGACTGCTCCTGACCAAACGCTTGAGTTTGTGTCTTTACTCTTTATCTTTTACTTTTTTGTCTCTCTTTCTTCTCCTCCAATCCCTATCTCTCCCTTTATAGAATCAGCGTGTTCCTGCTGACATGATCTTCCTAAGGACCTCTGAAAGAAATGGTAAACATCTGTCGGTCATTCATCCAAATTTCCCAAACTCTGGCCCAGGGGAAATGACATGGCCGCGAGGGCAGCTGCCTGTAGATGGAGGCATTAGTTTAATGAGTTATGCTGAAATTGCCCAGAAAGATGGCATGCATTGTGATTTTTGACATTCTCTATAAAACACTGACTGCTTTAGATTAGGGTGACCAGACGTGCCAGTTTCCAGTGTCCTGTTCATGCTTGTTTGATTGCATACAATGTGTGAATTTAATTTCACCTTTATTTGTAGTTTTAGAAGAAAATAACTCATTTAACAACACAATTAAAAGCAACCACAAACAGATTTATGGACTGAACATATATTTATATTTATATAATTTGTAAATATGTATTTCGGACAGAATATAAATATGTGTGTATATATTTTATTATGTGTGTAAAATTATTTGTACATATTTATTTTTATATTGATTAATTACCAGATTATAAAATTTAATTTCAAATGTATTTTTCATTTTAGATTAATAAAAACATAAATAAAATTAAGAAACCGTAAACAATACAATTAAAAACAATCACAAACAAACTTTATAGACAAAAAATATATTTATTTTTATTATATGTTTATGTTATTTGCTTATATTTATTTTTATATTGTAAAATATAAAAATTGTATATATATATATATGTTTATAGGGTAAATCTTTAATTTATTTGTTGTTTTTTTAGAATAAAAAAAATTAGAAAAATTAAACAAGACAATTAAAAACAATCACAGACAGACATATTTATTTTTATATTTATATTATTTGTATATATTTGTTTTTACATTGCTTTGTATTTATATAGTATTTATTTATAGCATAGTATTTATTTATCCCATTAGATTCATGCAGTAATTATTTAGATGATTAACATTATTACCAATTTAATTTGACATTATTGTCGAGAGACATTATTTCATAAGCGTGCTGATAGCTAAATATAGAGTATGCTTTGTACTTTTTCTTTACTGCATTTACCATGAACACAAAATTACATTTGTCTCTTTAAAAAAAGTATTTCACACTACCTCTCTGTAGATCCTGTGTTGAGACTGAAAATGCCATCTTGGATGACAATCATTTTGTCTTTCAAATTTCAAGGTAGCCAGGAGGTAAATCAAGGCATGCAAAGTAGCTGAAATTTTAAAGATGAGACACTGCAAACAAATTTAAAGTGCCATCAGGAAGGAAAAAAGACAATGTTTCATCAGAATAAGCAAATTGAGGAAAGCATTAAGGTGTGGTTTTGTTCCTTAGGTAGGTTACTAGGCGGTTGCTTACGAGACCAAATAGTTCATAAAACAACTTTTTAGTCTCCTTTTTTTTTGTAGGACTTGTCAAATTAGCAGTGACTAGTTGCTTTAAATAATTTTTTTATTTTTGGTCACTGGTTGTGTTGGAATTCCACCTGGTTCAGATTTCTTTTTGCAGGGGTATGGAAGTTGCCAGTAGTAGTGGATGTGTTAGTTTTACGGGAAGGGAAGCATTGTTATCTTCCCACAGATGGACACCATTAGGCAGTTATTAAGAGTCCAGGGTTGAATGGCAGAGCGACATATCTTTAAATGAGTGAGGGAGGGCTGGGTGGGTGACATGCTCTAATGGCAGCACTAGCTTGAGGCTAACTGGAGTTGTTTGCATGACTAGCAGTTCAGTTTGGCTGGCGATCACATTAGTTTAGACGCTGCATGCTGTGGGCAAAGGTATTTAAATCAGTCAGTCAGTAAAAGAGAGTCACACTGCCCTCTGGAGTTCAGCAGAAAGACATTGCAATAAAATGTTCAGTTTTAAAACAATGTTTTGGGATATCAAACTGACTTTTCGATGTGTGTTTAGACATTTGTTGCTGATTTTTGTCATAAAGGCTCCTGTTTTCTGAGGACTGATCAGTTGGATGGAGAAACCGACTGGAAACTACGCCTCCCTGTGTCCTGTACACAGAGACTCCCTACTGCTGCTGTGAGTTTCATCCATCATTCATTTATTATGCCATTAAAAGTCATAGAAAGAGCATTGGACTTTAGCATAAATCATATCTCAGTTGGATCTGATCTTCAGCCAGTTCACAACAGACAGAGACATGCATTCAAACAAATGTCACACTAACATAGCAGTGGTATTTTTTGACCTTGTCAAAGTCAAAAGTCAACTTTATTGCCATTTTTTGCACATTGCATGGATAAATTCGGTCAGTTGTCAAACAGAAATTATTTAGTGACTTCGTAGACCATCACAAGGACTGAAAAATACAACAGTGTGTATGGACAATAAATACAAACGGAGTACACAGAAAAAATAATTAACTGATATACCGTTGGTACTCCACCAGAATGCCTATAACCGGCATAATCAGTCACACGTAAACTCGAAATCACCATATACTATAAAAGCCCTATTTTTCATCCTTATAGTTTGTTTGTTATAGTTAATCACAGAAGTTAAATTCAGTTTGAATGCTATTTCATATTGTCATGAACAGCTTCTTCTAGCCATTTAATGTGTTCCCTCAGGATCTACTGCAGATCAGGTCATTTGTTTACGGCGAGGAACCGAACATTGACATCCATAACTTCATCGGTACCTTCACTAGAGTGAGTACACATCTCATCGCTCGATCATAGTGGCGTCAGAACTAGCAAAACCCACACTGAACAGCCTTGTGTTTTGCATTTGACAGGAAGATGGAGACCCTCCAGTCAGTGAAAGTCTGAGCATTGAGAACACTCTCTGGGCGAGCACTGTCATTGCTTCTGGTAAACAACAAAAAATCATCTCATATAAATAAAATCATATCAATATATACCGTATTTTCCGGACTATGAGTCGCACTTTTTTTCATAGTTTGGCCGGTCCTGCAACTTATAGTCAAGTGCGACTTATTTAACTAAATTAGTTATGCATGAACCGAGAGAAATGAACCAAGAGAAATAAACCAATAGAAAACATTACCGTCTCCAGCCGTGAGAGGGCGCTCTATGCTGCTCAGTGCTCCTATAGTCTACACTGAAGACATAGAGCGCCCTCCCGCGGCTGTAGATGGTAATGTTTTCTCCTGGTTCTTGGTTCTACATAAATGCAACTTATAGTCCGAAAAATATGGTACATATATATATACAGGATAGTACACAGTTTTTCAGTCTGGCTTTCATGAGAGCACCTGGAGATTTGGTTTGGTGCTCACACTGCGTATAGTGTGACCCCATTAAAAATAACTATAAAAAATAAAATAATTAATAATGGTAATAAAAGTGTTAGTGCACTTTATATAAAAAAATAAATAAATATAAAGTGTGATTATATTATTATATTTTTAAATAAAGTGTGAGTGTTAAAATGTTATTTAATAGTACATGCAAAAATCTATATATTTTTAAAAATTTGTATTACTTTTTCAACATTTTCAGAACCAAAACAAGTTTTTATTTTGGCGGGTTGCCGGCAAATAAGTATATACACTGTTGACATTTCGTTCAGTCACTGACGCGTTTCACTTGGCAGCGCTAAAACTGATTTTAGCTCTGCCAAGTGAAGCGCATCAGTTACTGAAATGTCAACAGTTTGGCCTTTCACTTTGAAACAGGCTGTGCATAGCAGGGATTTATGCTTTCAGTTCGAATGGAAATCTTATACAGTATTACCGTTAGTCGATCTAAAATGGTGATTGTGCATTAACAGCTGTCAACCATGTCAGTACATACATGAGTGGTCTAAACTTATTTATACAGTGCATTTTTTATTTTGGTTGCACGTGCACCTTTGCACCACATGCATGCACTCTTGTGTGTGTATATATATATATATACACACACACACACACATACACATACACACACAAATAAGTACCTTATTTTACTGGATATGCACTTTTTTAATATTTCAAGTGAATGCAATGTCTGATAATACTACAATAAATTATATTACTTCAATTTCAATAGGCAATAATATAATTTTTACATTTAAAATGTAAAGCATATAATCAGGAACACAATTCTGTATTTCCAGCAAAGCAGAAGAACCAGAACCCTAATTTCAGAGATTATGCACAAAAATATTTACAATTCTACTTTTTCTGTCACTGACACTAATTACATAAGTACATCATGATTACTGGTGGGTTTTCACAAAAAAATAATAAAAATGCATTCAATATTGCTGCAATTTTTGAGAGCCATTTTAGGCTGCAAAGAAAAAAAAAACATGGTGGGACTCAAAGTGGTTTAATGCTTATCAGGCATTTTATTAAGTGGACAGCACCATTCTTTCTTTTAAGCGGAGAAAAGCTTGTTAGATAATCCTCAAACATGTTTTGTTCTCTAATCCAAGGCACCGTGGTTGGGGTGGTGATTTACACCGGTAAAGAGCTGCGCAGTGTAATGAACACCTCCAACCCAAGACATAAGGTAAAATTATCTGTATTTTAGATCAAGTCCAAAACTGATGACTCTGTCTCACACTCATGCTGGATGTGATGTGCTATTGCAGATCGGCCTGTTTGACCTGGAAGTGAACTGTCTGACTAAGATCCTGTTTGGTGCTCTGGTGGTGGTGTCTCTGGTCATGGTGGCTCTGCAGCACTTCGCTGGACGCTGGTATCTTCAGATCTTCCGCTTCCTTCTGCTCTTCTCCAACATCGTCCCCATCAGGTAGGAGTTTATTCTCCTCTATATGTCTGTAAAATCTATAGGTTGATAGTTACTGATGGAAACAACTATAAGTTCAGACATTTCGATTTTATTTTAATTATAGTTTGATATCTCTCATACTGAATGTCCAGTAATGCTTGATAGATAAATCGACTGACATTTGGCATTTTGAGATTATTAAACGGTATCAACAGTAAACACTATTTCCTTAATTTTCCTTAATGATCGCCCCCTGGTGGCTGGCTGCAGTACAGCTCATAAACCCCGCCCTCTCCATGTAATCGAATGGGACTTGAGTCAAAATGTAAAAAATTATTACACTTCCAATACAATTTTTCGAAAGATGGTTTTGGTAATTTAAGGTAGTTGTTATCATTTTGATATGTTCAGTTGTTAGTTTTTGTGAAATAAATTTTAGCTAGTAATTTGATGCTATATAAAAGGGGCGTGTCTTTATGGTTGATTGGGTCTGCGAGAGTTTGGGCGGGAGTTTAATATCACGGCTCCACCTCACGACACTACTGCGCAAATTCTGGCTTCGCAGAGATTAGTTTTATTACTCTTGTAATAAAAATAGATCTAAGCCAACAATAGATTTTAAAATAATTGAAATGGCTTTAATTCTGGTCTGTGGAATGCATCACTTCCTGATAGCAAAATGTAGCCGAGGATTTTTTTTTAATTTTTATAATTGAGTACTCAGATTAAATCAAGGAATCATGAGAGTCATAATTTACAGCATTAGTTGGAAGAGGTTTTTTCCTAAGAAAAAAAAAGTATTATCGGTATAGGCAGATGTCATTCTGTTTATTTGGCTATTGATATTGGTGGAGAAATTTAGAATCGTGCATCACAAATGTCTAGCGCTCATTATGGTTTATTTGCAGTTTGCGTGTGAATTTGGACATGGGCAAAATGGTGTTCAGTTGGATGATCAAGAAAGACTCTAAAATCCCCGGGACGGTGGTTCGAGCCAGTACCATACCAGAGCAACTGGGTCGGATCTCTTATCTGCTCACAGACAAAACTGGTATGATTTAAGTGAATTTTAAATGGTAATAATTGGTAATAAAATCTTATTTACCCTGAAACTTTTGAACTGTTGTGCATTTCAGAGTAAAGAAGAATATACTATGGGAAATGTTTAGTGGGATTGTGGAAATTGGCCCAAATGGCTATTGGGCGTATGCATTTGCCGGTTAGCAACCACTTAGCAATGCCCTAGCAACCATAGACACCTTAGCAACCACACTGCAACAGATACAGCACCACTCACATTTTCTTCCCAAAAAATCTGGTTAACTTTCTATAAGTGGAAGTTAATTGTAAAAATGAAAAATTTTATGTGACTCAGGAGAAAAGGTAAAAGGAAGTCATGGCTTTGACATAAAGGTGTGCGATATCACTATTTTTGATTGTGGAAGATAAAAATATCTCCACAATCTGCTTTTGTAGAAATATCGTTGTATCATGCTAAAGTGCACATTCTATCAGTCACAGTTCTGGCGCCTCGGTCTCAATGTACTGTATAACACATACATTCACATCTAATGTTAACTCAGCGGTAGAGTTACATTCACGGGACACTGCAGTTACTTGCATAAAAGTGCAGGATATGTCTGTATATTAGACGCATGAAGGTCTTAAAGCGACCTTGAGATAGTTTGCATATCTCCGCCATCTTGGATTTTCGGTCTTGCGAGTGTGTGCATAGATACTTTTGGTTGTGCTAAACGCCAGTGCAGAGAACCGGAGAAATGCAAATATTACCTTCAATATGTTTACAGGATTTATAATATCACTTCAAATGCAAATAAGATATACACTGCTATTATTACTATACTATAAATGTTAACTGAGCCAGTGGATTTGAAACTTGCGTATGTTTGGGTCTGGCGAATGAATTAAATACACTAATACACTACTGTTCACGAAATGAAAGTTGAACTCGTGTGTATACACAGCTACAAAATGTATTTTTATCTTACCAATTATATAAATGTACAAATTAATTATTTCTCGAAAATGTTTGTATTACATTGATTTTTTTAAAATGAAATATTTACCTCGTGAGACATGGGCTGCGATTTATCTTCTTAAGTATCCATTTCTCAATTGTGCACATACAACAGTTTGTTTCATCATTATTTACACAACATATTTTTTTTTTTACACAGTTAACTAATACATTGCTAATTTTAATATCTGTTTTATCTGATAATTGATGCAAAAGAATAAGAATATACACGCGCTGCTCATAGACAGACAATGATTTATTAAATTAAAAATTAAAATTAAGATCTGCAGATCTTTCACAAAACAGAAAAACATTGATTAAAAACACACATGAATGCAAACAGCGATCTTTTAATTAATGCAAACCTACCATAATTACATTACGTTTAATTGTACAGTTACAGTTATGTTATCAAATAAAGTTAATAAAACATGCTTTATCAGAAATCTCTGTGCATCTCGTTTGACAGTCAGAAACCTTGATCTTACATAACAGTCAGAACTAAATCAGCTCTCCAAAAATGTAAAGTATTGCATATTTGAGTGGTTTGTGTTTGAAAGAAGAAATCCCTGTGGACCTGACCTGACGCTGCATAATCAACAGAAGAATAAAGTAATCTCTGCATTAGGGCTGCACGATGTGTCATCAGGCATCGATATCGCGATGTACGAATCCACGATAGTCACATCTCAGGATGTGCGATGTAGGCTCTCTCCCTTTCTCTCTCTCTCTCTCTCTCTCTCTCTCGTGCACGCTCTCTCTCGTGCTCTCTCTATCTCTCTCGTGCTCTCTCTATCTCTCTTATGCTCTCTCTCTCTCTCTTGCTCTCTCTCTCTCTCTCGCACTCTCTCTCGCACTCTCTCTCTCTCTCTCTTGCTCTCTCTCTCTCTCTCTCGCACTCTCTCTCTCTCTCTCTCTCTTGCGCTCTCTCTCTCTCTATCTCCCTCACGCATATTAATCAATTGACATGATGGTGTCGATGTTTAAATCATTTAAAATGATAATGTACGTGTGCTAACCCCATTTTTGTTCGTAAGAATTTTTTTTATTAGATTTCATGTCGCAGTATATATTGCAGAAAAATTAAATATCGCAATGTAATTTTTTCCCAATATCGTTCAACCCTACTCCGCATTGTATCTTGATGAATTTCCACACAGAGGTACGCAAAAATGTAGGGAGGATATTTCCCAATGTCTTTGATATACCACTATCCGCTGTTAAATTTGAAAATCATATTATATACATCTAGCCAAGTTTCGTATGTAAGTTTCCTTACAGTAAATGCGAGCGTCGCAAGACCGGAAGTAAGTCTGCACACACTCGCGTCGCTGAAGCTCACCGGCGCCATCTTGTGCACAGAGTCCATAGAACGCTACTAGACATGCTTCCGCTTGTCATTAAAGGGATAGTTCTCCTAAAATCATTGATTACACACTCTCATATTGTCCCAAACCGACATTCACTTTTTTCTTGTGCTGAACACAAAAGAAGATTTTGAAGAATGTGTGTAACCAAACAGTTGCTGGTCCCCATTGACCTTTATAGTAAATCCTGAATTGTGATTTCCCTGAAAAACATTGTGATATGATATTTTTGCCTTATCGCCCACCCCTACTTTGACAGTGAAATTTACGTTCCTTAATGCGAAGGGATTTTCTAAAAGCATAAATGAGAGCGTTACGCTGGTGTGTTTGAGAGATGATAGCATTGAAGTGTTTTATATAGTTTCTCCCAGTAGCTCACAGGTAGCTGAGGCTCTTACCATGGGGCTTAAACTTGTGTGCCGAGAGCGCAGACATGTCACTTATCACAGCCTTAAATCAGACACGAGCTGAAGGTTCTCATCCTCACACACTTACTGCACAGAGTCAGTCAGCCCTACTCTTCAAATTTATGCATTTGACCGCCTGTAAAATTACAGCCTGTTTCCCACACCGACATTGATGTGAATAAAGGGGGTCAGAGGTCATCGTAATGTAAGGGGTAGACCAGCGACGCCTGACTGAAATACTACGAGAGGCTCGGTTTAAGAGCAGCCGGTGCAAGAGGTGTCAGGAAACGAACCTGCGAGTCTTTGTCATTAACAAGCCATTAGTGTTAATGTTGTTTAGTTTGAGGTTTTTGGCTACAGGAAGTGTGTGTCGATCAGGGGAGGATGTTAGAGGCTGATGTTTCCTTTCTAAGATGTGTTCTCCTTTATTGGCTGTTTTCGAAATCGAATACTAGTGTACTTCCCACTGTAGAGTGTATATTGCACACTGCCTACTATTTAATAAATAATATATGAGATATTAAAGATTTTACAGCCAAAGTGTGTTGTGATGTATTGGTAAAAGATTTGGACTGGTAACGGAAAGATGGTAGGTTTGAACCACACAAGGCTGAATCCATAAACTATAACCATTGGGAAACGTTGTCATCCTGGTATCACTGAGAAACAAATTACAGGTTTGTTGATATTTAAAATTAAGATGTATTTTTATATTTTCAGTTTTTATTAAGAAGTTTTAAGGTTTTAGTCATTTTGTTGTTTGTTTTTGTAACTAAGAAAATGAGAAAAGTAAAAAAAAAAAATTAAGATCTTAAGTTTAAGTTCTTTTATTGTTTATTTTAATCCAGTTAATGTTTATTTTGTTTCAAGTTAAAAATGTTTAAATGGTTTTAATTAACTATAAATTCCCTGTTGTGACTTTGATCTAGACATTTGATCTAATTTTATTTGATAGGAACTGTACCTCAAAACATTACCAGTGTTATTTTAGTATTATTTAAATACTGTTATGAAATTTAATATTTAATTTTAAATTATATATATATATATGTATATATATATATATATATATAATTTAATATTTACAATTTTGAATTAGCTTTTGTTTGTATATTTTATTTAAGGTTAAAAAAAAATGTTTGAGCTTTGTAATTTTTATGAATTTTAATAAATAAATAAATATATATATAGAGGGAGAGAGAGAGAGAGGGAGAACTAGAAAATATTTTATTTTATTTAGATGCCATGACAAAATTTCTAATTTTCATTCAAAAACCTGTTTTTTCACCTATTTTGTATTATTTCTGCATTATTTCAAATAACAAAACCTATTTTAAACAATTTCAGTTAATAACAACAACACTGATTACTACTAAAGCATCTGCTCAAATGACCACCTATACTTGTAATTATACAAGCAGGTCTGTTTATTTAGGCAGGATGGGTCGCCCTCCTCTAATGTTAATGGTTTTCGCAGGGACCCTCACTCAGAATGAGATGGTGTTCAGACGACTTCATCTGGGAACGGTGGCGTATGGCATGGACTCGATGGATGAAGTGCAGAGTCACGTGTTCAGCGCTTACACTCAGGTATTCCCAGGATTCCCTGCTTTGCAAACGGAGCACAGTTGTGTACCAGATGATGGACACCCACTTTTTGGGCAATGTTTCAAAGTGAATGTAATTTGTGCAAAGGTACAATGATGCAACATGCACCAACCTACTACCCAAACTTATCTACAGAAGAGAAGCTTTAATGGCTTCAAATTGTGGTCAAAATTGTACACATTTATTTGAAAAATAACTATTGTGTATGGCATTAACAACACCAAGGTCATGGGTTCGATTCCCAGGGAATGCACGAATTGATTAAATGTGTAGCTTTAATGCAGTGTAAAAGTTTTGGATAAGAGCATCTGCCAAAAGCATAAATGGAAGTATTTATCATAACAATGGCTTAGATTTAACTGTGATATATGATTTTGCTCATACCACCCACCTTTAATATATTTGGATTGGGATGTGGTCCATTACTATATAACCTTCCTGTTTAGAAAAGCCTTCACAAAGCACACATAGTTGAGTTTTTGTCCAGCAAAAGGAGTGAAGTCCTTGTAAAATGAGTCCTTTCACCTCTCACTGATATGTTTTGTCCGTTTGACATCGGAGGTCACCGAGGCAGGAAACTGGGTTACAAGTACTCTGGCATCTCAATAGCTTATATACGAAACTTACAAACTCTGTGATTATCCCTCGGAAATGTGCGCTCTATAAATAGTAGCTCACTGCTAAAGGTAATTGTTGATATATGTAACACATCTGGGAGCATTTATGAGTCCTTTTTCAGGATATTAGCAAGGCTTGCTTTATTAGAGACATCAGAGATTCCTCATTTTGAAAAACGTTGTATTGCATATATGTTCGTTGTGGTTGCTTAAAATTTACTCGAGAGTAGATGAATTGAGAGAAATCACTCTATTTACTCAGATTTTATTCAGTAACTAAATGTATTAATAACAGTAGGGGGAGTTTTTTTATGCTTCTGAAATAAGTATTTTCTGCTTTCAAAGACTGCATTTATATGAACAGAAATACAGTAAAATCACTAATATTCTGAAATATTATTACAATTTCAAATAACTGTTTACTATGTGAATATATTGTAAAATGTAATTTATTCCTGTGATCAAAGCTGTGTTTCCAGCATCATTGCTCCAGTCTTCAGTGTCACATGATGCTTCAGAAATCATGTTAAATCTGATCTCCACAGGCTCCTCATGACCTGCAGGCCTCTCGTGCACCGGCTGCCACCAAAGTGAGGAAGACCATCAGCAGTCGAGTGCACGAGGCAGTGAAGGCCATCGCACTGGTGCACAATGTGACCCCGGCATACGAATCCAACGGTGTGACGGATCAGGCAGAAGCTGAACAGCACTATGAAGACGCCTGCAGGGTTTACCAGGCCTCCAGTCCAGACGAGGTACCACAGTCTTATACCTGCTGATACTGGCCATTCAGTCTAATATAGTGTGTGTTGTGTGTGTGTTTTTATATATATATATATATATATATATATATATATATATATATATATATTAGTGCTGTCAAAATTAGCGCGTTAACGCATTCGATTAATTTGAAATATTTAACGCGTTAAAAAAAAATAACGCAATTAACGCGGTTGCAGTTTTTTTTTATTTCCAGTTGTGGCCTATGTGTGTTCAACGTGCAAAGAAATATGGATAAGACCAAGGAAGGACTTTTAGACGGAAAGTTTCAGTATAAAACGGATTACTCTTCAGTCTGCCACAAGAAACATTACTCTTCATTTAGTCTGCCACAAGAAACAGCAACATTAAAATCATGAACTCAAATGTCATTGTTTAAAAAAACAATGACTGTAACAGTGCGTAAATCAGACCTTTCTGTAACGCTAACGTTAATAAGCTTAAACGAAAATAACGAAATAATTGTGTAGTGGAGTATTTTTTGTACACAGTGCCGCGAACTGTCAATCACTCCTGTACGCGTGCATCACTGTCCTCCTCGCAGCTGCAGCAACTTGCGCTCTCTCTCTTCATCAAGCTTTAAAACAAAAAGGGGACAAAAAGATCATATTGTCTTTGTGCATAGGCTATAGATTAATTGGATAAATGAATATCTAAATTTGTGCCTTGCCGTCTACGGTATTTTTTTAGAACTTAGAAAAAAGATGTTGCAGCCAATGAGCAGCCAGCGGGGGCTGCAGGACGACTCAACCTCCGCAGACAGTTTTTAATGTTTATCAGACAATAAATACTCAAGATTTTGCTTTAGTATAACTCACAACGAGTTTCACACACCTTCTCCGGCCACGTTGAGTTGTTGACACTTAACAGTGGGAAAAGCGACACATGCGCTATTCACTTGTATAATTTAAGGGTGAATGGGTAATGTAGTTTCTGCTCTGGGTGGGATGAATTAGGAAGCTTGCATTGTGAAGGGCGCTCTGAAAATCGGCAGTGCAGGTAAAAGATTAAAACCTCTATTAAAACAGATGTCCAAATGAGCGTACCGGTACGCTACAAGCACGTTCTGGGCGCACGGAGAGGTGGCGGTACGCTCAAGAGCTATATTTGGAAGTGGCGGTACTGAGTACCGGTGCGTACCGGCCCACTTAAAGCACTGGCAGTGACTATACTTTGGAATTTTTTTGCAGTCCACTTAGAATTCAACATGGAAATCATTTTTGTTTTTTATTGGCATTGATTGTTTTGAAATTCAAATGGTACTTACATGCCTGTGTTTTTATTTCTGTAATAAATATGGCTTTCAAGCCAACAGTTAATTTGGAGGATATTGATGGTTTATTGCAGGTATGTTGTTTACATGAGAAAATCTGTGTAAAATATATATATATATTAGTGCTGTCAATCGATTAAAAAAAATTAACTAATTAATCGCACTATTTTTTTTAATTAATCGCGATTAATCGCAATTAAAAGACTGAAACTTTTTGGATATGTAAATGTAAAATGTAAATAATTAATGTAAACTCAAGACAAAGAAACTATTTAAATTCAAAATATGAATGTTTATTGGAATTTTTGTTTAACTTGTAACACAGATTTTCTCATGTAAACAACATACCTGCAATAAACCATCAATATCCTCCAAATTAACTGTTGGCTTGAAAGCCATATTTATTACAGAAATAAAAACACAGGCATGTAAGTACCATTTGAATTTCAAAACAATCAATGCCAATAAAAAACAAAAATGATTTCCATGTTGAATTCTAAGTGGACTGCAAAAAAATTCCAAAGTATAGTCATTGCCAGTGCTTTAAGTGGGCCAGTATGCACCAGTACTCAGTACCGCCACTTCCAAATATAACTCTTGAGCTTACCGTCACCTCTCCGTGCGCCCAGAACGTGCTTGTAGCGTACCGGTACGCTCATTTGGACATCTGTTTTAATAGAGGTTTTAATCTTTTACCTGCACCGCCGATTTTCAGAGCGCCCTTCACAATGCAAGCTTCCTATTTCATCCCACCCAGAGCAGAAACTACATTACCCATTCACCCTTAAGTTATACAAGTGAATAGCGCATGTGTCGCTTTTCCCACTGTTAAGTGTCAACAACTCAACGTGGCCGGAGAAGGTGTGTGAAACTCGTTATGAGTGTACACCACACTCGGTTCGGTTAAAACTCAAATACAGTTAACAACAATATTTAATATGTTTTCTTGGCTTCAGACTCTGAATACTGTAATAACAAGATCAGAATCAGATGATTCGCTGACTGACACCTCACCTAGTCTGAATGATATCGTTGTAGGTCAGACTCAAGCTAATGAAGTAATGCAGCTCTTTCAGGAAGGGTGACCAGACGGGACAGAAAAATTCGGGACAGTCCCGAAATCTAAACTGTTGTCCCGACTCCCGAATCTGGCCCTAATTGTCCCGGAAGTTATACTAAAGCAAAATAGAGTATTTATTGTCTGATAAACATTAAAAACTGTCTGCGGAGGTTGAGTCGTGCTGCAGCCCCCGCTGGCTGCTCATTGGATGCAGCATCTTTTTTCTAAGTTCTAAACAAATACCGTAGACGGCAAGGCACAAATTTAGATATTCATTTATCTAATTAATCTATAGCCTATGCACAAAGACAATATGATCTTTTTGTCCCCTTTTTGTTTTAAAGCTTGATGAAGAGAGAGAGCGCAAGTTGCTGCAGCTGCGAGGAGGACAGTGATGCACGCGTACAGGAGTGATTGACAGTTCGCGGCACTGTGTACAAAAAATACTCCGCTACACAATTATTTCGTTATTTTCGTTTAAGCTTATTAACGTTTTTTTTAAACAATGACATTTGAGTTCATGATTTTAATGTTGCTGTTTCTTGTGGCAGACTAAATGAAGAGTAATGTTTCTTGTGGCAGACTGAAGAGTAATCCGGCAGAGTTTTATACTGAAACTTTCCTTCTAAAAGTCCTTCCTTGGTCTTATCCATATTTCTTTGCACGTTGAACACACAAGGCCACAACCGGAAATAAAAAAAACTGCAACCGCGTTAATTGCGTTATTTTTTTTTAACGCGTTAAATATTTCAAATTAATCGAATGCGTTAACGCGCTAATTTTGACAGCACTAATATATATATAAAATGCTAGTGTCAGAGAAAATACATATTTTAAACAAATATATTTAAATTTAAATTGTAAATTGTATCAAGAAACCTTTTATTCTTCAAAGAATTCCGAAAAAAATACTGTGTTTTTTTTTAATAGAATATTTTGTAATGCTTTTAATGTATTTACTGTCTTTTGGTCATTTTAATGCAATTCAAATATTTAAAAAGGGATAATTTTTTTTTTTTTAAAAGCATTCATAAAACATGAGTTTTTAAAAACCACATGTAAGCATTTGAGTTATGTGAATGTGACGTGACATTCAGCCAAGTATGGTGACCCATACTCAGAATTTGTGCTCTGCATTTAACCCATCCGAAAATGCACACACACAGAGCAGTGAACACACACACACACACTGTGAGCACACACCCAGAGCAGTGGGCAGCCATTTATGCTGCGGCGCCCGGGGAGCAGTTGGGGGTTCAATGCCTTGCTCAAGGGCACCTAAGTCGTGGTATTGAAGGTGGAGAGAGAGCTGTTCATGCACTCCCCCCACCCACAATTCCGTCCGGCCCGAGACTAGAACTCACAACCCTTTGATTGGGAGTCTAACCCTCTAACCATTAGGCCACGACTTCCCCTGGAAGTCCTTTATTGAAAAAGGTAAAACACGAGCAGAACAGATTTCTTTTAAAAAAATGGTCTGTGTTGGGTAAATAGTTGAAAAAGCATTCTTTTTTATGTGACGTGTTTTTCTGATGATTTACAAGCACGTCAGTTTGTAAAATCATTCTTATGCAAATGACTGTATTAGTAAATAACAAATACATTAACACAAATCATTTCAAGAAGCATAAACTCGTGATACACATTTTTTTTTTCAGTGACCATTTACATGTTTTTTTCTCCCTGTGATTCACACAGATGTGAAAATAAATATATTTTAATCTATTTTAAAAATACATAAACAGCATTTATAAAACATGATAATTTACATAAATACATGAACATAGGAATAATTGAAACACTTAATTAATAAAACACAAGCATTTCAGTAACATACATTATTGAACATTTGAATAATGAGTAAAATAAATGTCATGTGTTAAGCATGAATAGAGCAATTTTTTTAAAGAAAAAATAATAATTCGCAATAAAATGTTCTAATGTACTTGACAATTTACGCAATGTTTTTTCCAATGATTTACACAGACGTGTATTTGCAAAAACATTAAGTAAATTTCTGAATTAAATGGATTTGAACAGCCTTTTTTATATTTTTTAAACTAATCATGTCATCAACTCTGACTTAGGTCTATATCCTCCATTTGGTTCTCTGATTTAAAGAATAATTGTACTGTGTGACTCACTTTAAATGAATAATTTGTGAGTCGCTGCTCATTTCATCACCCCCTGCTCAGGTATTAGAGTTTTCCCGAATGTTGAGTCGAGTGTTTGGCATGTTCTCTTCTGCAGCCGATCACTTCTGCAGATGTGCCGTCTCATATTCGATCATTTCTGGGCACCAAAACCAGATCAGTCAGGCCAGGAGCGAGTGACGCATGCAGTGATCAGTTGACCCATGCTGTGGTTACGTAGGCACCAAACGCATCATTACTGGTTTGGTTTTAACCACTGCATGCCACCACACTGACTGTATGTGCGTTCACCGAGACGCTGACTAAATGCATAGACATCTTCTGTAGCTGAAGCCTGACATTTGTCGGAAAGACATGACACACTGATCTGGCACTGATTTAGAGACAATTGTTGCTTCTCTAGCCATGCTTTTTAATATGGTATTAAAGGAAATCTGTTATATATATATAAACGCCAGGTTTTTTATTAAGGTAATATTTCTATTGATGTTTCAAAACTCAACCTCAACCTCAAAATTAACCTATAACTAAACTGCTTTTAAAAAAAAGTTAGCTTGAATGCAGTCTAAGTCGCTTTGGATAAAAGCTACGCAAAATGCATGAATTTATTTTATTTATTTGATTCAAAAAGATAAAGTTATCTGAAGACATTGTCATATATAGACAATTATATATAGTACATTTATTTTAATTCAGAAATTGGAAACATTTGTAATATTAAAAAAAAATGTACAAATAATTTTGTACTTATATTATTTAATTATTCAATAATTTTATAATAAATAAATATAAAAAAATAAAGTAATATTTTTCAATTATAAATAAATATTTCTCAGAAGGTAAAATAAAAAACAGAAGTGTGTGTGTGTGTGTGTTATCATTTTGGGGAAATATTAAGACTTATTTTTCTACTTAAAATAATCATTTTAATTTAGAAATCGAAAACATTCATAATATAAGAATAAAATAGAAATATTTTGTACTGTCATTTCATTATTTAATTATTGAAAAATACATGACTTTATAAATGCATAAAAAATATTTGTAATATGTTTTTTAAATATGAAAGAAACAAGAGACATATATTTCATATATATAATATAATTCTATTCTATAATTTTGGATTATAAAATATACCTAAATTTGTATTCACAAATTATATACAAAATTATGTACAAAAATGTACAAAAAAATTATGTACAAAAAATATTTGTACAGCTTTATTATTTAATTCAATATTTAATAAAATGTTTTAGAATTAATAAATATATTTAATGATTAAAAATATTTTTTAATTAATAGATTTGTGCACACACACAAAAAAATAGATTGGAAAAGATTTTCTTGAAATGCTTTAAAGTAGCATCACTTTTTCTGTATATAGCTTTGATAAGCCTTATTTGTTGGTTTGTTTTTTTGGGCAGCAGTCCGCCCATCTGGATGCTGTGAGATATATTATTAGCAGCTAGTCAGGGAGGGCATGAGAAATCAGTTTTTTGATCTCTCTCTGTAACCCTTGGTCTGGAAGTTATTGGGCAATAACTTCTACCTCCCAGAAATACGCCCCTTCAGCATCACACTAATGGATGGCATCTGGATTGCCTTTATCTTCACATTCCCAGAAGAAAACACACTTATAATTGGTGGCCCATTGCATAGTTGCATTTTCAGCTCAACACATTATTTAAAAATATTGGTTCTATGTTTGGTTTTGAGTTTGTTTTTTTAAGTAAACTGCATGTGACAAGTTTAAGTAGTTTGCTTCGAGTGATGACAAGACGCCTGAAAGATAGAGACTGCAGCTTGCTTCCTGTTTGTCTCTGAAACTCAAATGCAGAATGGTTTTATATGTATTGTGATCTGTCTCTGTTATGCACTAGGTGTCTCTGGTTCAGTGGACGGAGAGTGTGGGTCTGACGCTGGTCGGGAGAGACCAGTCTTCAATGCAGCTGAGGACACCGAGTGGACAAATACTGAACTTCACCATCCTGCAGATTTTCCCCTTTACCTACGAGAGCAAGCGCATGGGCATCATAGTGCGGGTAAGCATTGCATCCAGGGGATTTGGATCATCTCGACACAGAAACACAAGTGTCCTTTCAAAAATGACCTGTCTGACTTCTAGAAGGATGACATACAAAAAAGTGTGCATTAAATTAGAAGAACAAGAAATAGAAGCATTTTGGGTCACACTTTATTTTAAGGTCCAATTCTCACTATTAACTAACCATTAACTATGACTTTTGCCTCAATTAACTCCTTATTTGCTGCTTATTAATAGTTTATAAGGTAGTTGTTAAGTTTAGGGTATTGGGTAGGATTATGGATGTCATGCATTATATGTACTTTATAAGCACTAATAAACAATCAATGTGTTAATAATAGACATGCTAATAAGCAACTAGTTATTAGTGTGAATTGGACCCTATACTAAAGTGTTACTGAATTTTCACCTTAATTGCTTGTAAATTACACAAAAACTTACAACGAAATGGCAAGTAACAAGCTAAATCTGAAATTTTGTAGAAAGTAAGACTGAAGTAGGTTTTTCTTGTAAAACATAATCCTATATACTTTTTTTTATTTACCTTAAAAAAATCAGTTTTACAGTATGGTTGAGCTTTTTTCTCATTTTGGTATAATGACTTGAAGGTTGACCTCATATTACTTGAGAAACTATGCATTTGTACTTTAAAAAAAAAAGATTTTCAGACAAAAGGACGAATATAGATTAATCATGGTGTATAAATGTAAAGGTCACACTTTTACAGTAAATTTGTTAACATTTGAATATGCATCAGGTATTATGAACTAACAATAAAAAATACTTTTATAGCATTTATTCATCTCAGTTCATATTAATTTCCGCTAAAGCATTTTAAACAAGTCAAGTTAATTCAAATTTGTTCATGTATTATGATCAAATTATGACAAAAATAGTTAGCAATGAACAATTTATATTTTTAAGGTATCTTACATAAATCAATTATTAGTTATTCATTATTCATTGTTATCTCATGATGCACGATGCATTAACCAATGATAACAAATGAAACCTTGTTAAAAAAAAAGAAGAAATTGTCTCCATATATACACACACATATATATATATATATATATATATATATATATATATATATATATATATATATATATATATATATATACATACATATATATGCACACACGCACACACATATATATTTGTGCATATGTGTGTGTGTGTGTGTGTGTGTGTGTGTGTGTATATATATATATATATATATATATATATATATATATATATATATTTATATATATATATATATATATTTATATATGTATATGTATATGTAAATCAATAAACTGGGTATAAAGTATAAAATCCACCCTGTCTTGCCAACCATCCCTCCAAACAACCTAATATTTTGAGTTTTGCACTGGAAATGTGAGAATGTGAACATCTCGCTTGGCCTTTTAACCAATGCAATAATTGAAGATCAGCCCAAAAATGATATGACTAGACTGCCTGTTATCTGAGAAAGTTGTGACCCTGCCCTGGGCTCGATGACTAACTTCCCGTACGAGCTCTCAGCTATTGTTGTCGGCCTGGACCGAAGCCTGTATCTGTGTTTGAGGAAACCAGCAACTGAACCTGGTTTCCTCTGCAGAATCCTTTTAAAACACCTTCAAGGAGGATCAAGGAGAGCCTAAATTAATCTCCCATAATGCTTGGAAAAAACCAGCACGGACTGTCCCGCTTACCTGTGAACTCGATACACTGAGTATCATTGACCGTGTCAGTGTCTGTACATCAATAATAAACTCTTTAATAAGCAAACATGTTCTGCTGGTGTCTGTTAGGATGAATCCACAGGAGAGATCACGTTTTATCTGAAGGGTGCTGATGTGGTGATGGCTGCTATTGTTCAGTACAACGACTGGCTCGAGGAAGAGGTACCCTCACGGTTTTAAACATCAGCAGATATGAAATGATTTCAAATTGACGTCACGCTTAAGCTTATTTTTTCTGCTTGCTTTATCAGTGTGGGAATATGGCCAGGGAAGGTTTGAGGGTGCTGGTGGTGGCCAAAAAGTCCCTAACGGAAGAACAATACCAAGATTTTGAGGTGAGTTTCCAATTGCAAAAGTTTGCTGTGGAACAAAATACTGTGGTGAATAATTGCTGATAGATTTGTGTATTAATATCGGGAATTTAAGGTCTTGGTGCAGAAAAAACATGGAAAGAAAATGGATGTGGTAAATACATCATGCTATGGTTATTGTGGATAGTTATATAATTGTATGCTATCATTCAAATGTTTGGAGTCGGTAAGACTTTTTAATGTTTTTGAAAGAAGTCTCTTATGCTCAACATGGCTGCATGAATGATAATAATAAAAAAAAATTATTATTGAAATTTATAATGTGTGTTTTCTATTTGAATATATTTTATTATGCAATTTATTCCTGTGATGTAAAGTTGGATTTTTTCAGTGTCACATGATCTTCAGAAATCATTCTGATATGATTTGCTGCTCAAAGAGACATTGCATGTTATTATCATTGTTGAAAGCAATTGTGCTGCTTCATATTTTTGTGGAAACCATCAAATAAATTTTTTTTTTAAGATTATTTGATGAATAGAGAGTTGAAAGAATTTATTTGAAATTGAAATCTTTTGTAACATTATAAAAAAATGTGTGTGTGTGTGTGTGTGTGTATATATATATATATATATATATATATATATATATATATATATATATATATATATATATATATATATATATATATATACAATAAAATATAAATATATTACATATACAATAAAAATATTTATGCAAAATAAAATATATATTATAAAATATAATATTTATAAAAATAAGATATATGATATAAAATAATGTGTAATATACAAAAAAATTATATATAAATATACTATATACAATTAAAATAATAAAAAATTTACAAAAATAAAGAAATATTATTTGTATTATTATTAAAAAAAAAAATATTCCACTTCAGCTATTTGACTTCCAAATGACAAATAACTTCACCTTTGTAAAACCATCAGTAAATTAAAAATGTAATATTAAATTATTTACATTCATGGTTGGCTTTCTTTGATAAAGACAGGGTGCATGGTTCATTGCAGTCATTTTGATCACTTTGTGTAATTAAAAACAATAAATCAACAGCATTATTTGTTTGAGTCGATGAGGTGTATTCTTTTTAAGACATAGACCAGTGGTTCTTAAAGGCATAGTTCACCAAAAAATGAAAATTCCGCAATCATTTATTTTGCAATATTTTGAAGAATGTTGGTAGCCAAACAGTTGACGGTAGCCATTGACTTCCATAGCATGGGAAAAGTCACAAACAGCATGAAAAGCAATGCTAAATGGAAATAACACCATGCAACAAGACATTTTTTGTCCTATGCAGACCATGTTTTGTACAGTTTGTTCAGTGTAGAACATGGGTCCTGAGAACCGCTGGTATAGACGGTGACCTTTGGATGTTTATAACGACAATATCCAGGTGCTGATCTATATATAGTCAGATTAAGCGGTTTCCCAGCAACCATCCATCGTCAACAGTAATTGTCAAAAAGAAATGTAACATGTTTTCCACAGGGAACACCCCCAAAGTGAAAGTTACCCCGCCCACACGCACAGAGAAAGAGTTGTTTCTTCTCCCCGGCCCACGTCTGCACTCTCCGAGCTGAAGTGTGTAATTGTGTGTGAGCGGGTGGGCGGCGGTGACTCACCGAGTGTGTGAGTCACCAAGTGAGAGTGTGTTCCTGTGTGACTCGCGCACTCATTGTTTGCTCTTTATCTCACTGCGATTGTGGGCCGTGCCCCCCAAACTGCGCTCTGGCTTCACTCAACAGACTGGCACGTCGGTTTAAGGGGTCAGTGCAAGGGTGTGTGCTTCGAAACCAGATGGAGAATGAGAGTTCTGAACTTTCTCATCTGACTGACCATGATCTTCTGAACTTTCTCATGTCTGATATGTTTATTTCAGGAATAATATTGGGATAAATAGATATAACAGATGGGAAAAGCATGAACAAATGTAATGAACAATGTGTCATTGCATCTGTTAGATCCATAGATGTTTGTAAAATGGAAATGAGTATAAAACAGGGAGGGTTTTACTGATTAGAAGGGCCTAATGACCCCAAGCTTGAAATAAATACAAGTTACTGTCCGTCTTCTTGTTTGTAAATATTAATAATAATATTAAACCAATAAATGTTGTCAATAAAAAAAGAAGACTTTTTTAGACTTGTGATTCTTATGACAATTGTTTTTGTTGTTGTTTTTCAAGCATTCAAAAAAAAAAAAACAATATGAAACTCTTGAAGGAGAGTAGTTGGCACAAAATTATTCTGTCTTCCATTTTTTTTTTATTTAATTCTTTGACCATGTTTAGTATGGGAATCCAATGCTTTAACAGTGTAAATAAGTCAGAATGCATGAAATAGCATTAGAGCCCCTCACTTAAAAGTAGAAGTAATGGCATAAATGCAATAAACTTTTACCTAATTTTGCTTTGAAACATAGTGTTTTAATAGTTTCCCCCACAAAATTTTTTTTTAACTGTATGCATATGCATTATATTTCCTGCACATAAAAACTTTGAAAAATAGTTAATAATTTTTTTTTATAAAAATCTGATTATTTCTTTAATTTATTGAGAGTACTTATTTATTTGCTTGGAAATGGTTGTCTGTGTGCAGCGTACTGGCCAAAATGCCAAAAATATATGAGAAATGGTCAAATCCAGAAGAAATTCTTTATTTTTATAGTATTATTCCTATTCTGTATTTTGTATGAAGTAATAGCAAACATAGTAAATAAGAAATCCCTGCATCTTTACCTCCACTTATAATGCACTGTCTGTTACGCCAGGTAAAATAAAGAAAAGAAATGCATGTTACTTATGTTGTGTCTAACGTCATTCACATGTGCTCGCAGGCTCGCTACGTCCAGGCCAAGTTGAGCGTTCACGATCGTTCGCTGAAGGTGGCCACAGTGATAGAGAGTCTGGAGATGGAGATGGAGCTCTTGTGTCTTACTGGAGTCGAGGACCAGCTTCAGGCCGATGTCAGACCCACGCTGGAGATACTGCGCAACGCTGGCATCAAAGTCAGTGTCGGCACGCACAAACATGCACAGACAATGAGATCTCACTGTGGGCGGAGCTCCTCGGCAACAATGCGCCAAAAATAGTAGCGTTAACAAAATGCCTCGACATGCAACGCTTTTGCCAGTTAAAGCTGGTCAGGACAAAACTCTAATTAAAAATGAAAAGATGGGATTTATCAATGCTTTATAATGTCATGATTGATTTGCAACACTGAAATGTTTAAAAAACACACATCTGGGGCGGTACCCATTCAAAAGGTACTCATATGTACCTTTAAGGTGTATCCTTTAGGAGTAAATATGGTACTTTTTCTGGATTTCTTTTTTTTTTTAGGATTTCACTGTACGCTTCTAAAATGAGCTGTTTGTTGACGTGCTAAAACGAGTGCTTAGGTACATCAATGTCAAGCCTGATTTAACTAAAGCTGTTCTTTGTCCAGGTTTGGATGCTGACCGGAGACAAATTAGAGACTGCAACCTGCACAGCCAAAAACGCCCATCTAGTGACCCGCAATCAGGACATCCACGTGTTCAGGCCTGTAAGTCCTCTCTAGACGACATATTCCAACCATTATTTATAAACAGGTCATATCTTATTCTTCTGTAATGATTTATTTCCCCCTGAGGTTAAGAAAAAGGTTTATCTTGCACCAGAAAAATATATCCCAGTTTCTCCCTGACCAGTAGAAACAGGCTCTAGATCCTTAAACAAACTCTAGGATCTGTGGTGGAAAAAATGAGCAACGCTTACTTTCGGGTTGCAAATCTTTCATTATGTTGTTGTAGATATTTTAACGGTGCCCTATTCTTTCTCAAGCCGCTTAATGTGAAAAGACTTGTATTTTTTGGATGGCCTCTGTTAAAGGGTTTGGGGTGTGCTTGTTATTTAGGTGCCATCAGACGTACAGTATTTCAGGAGAAACAAAATCTGTAAATGAGAGCCCATGAGCAATGATAGCAGTTGAGTAGTGGCCATTGAAATGAATGGGAATGCTAACCAGTATTATAGACCTCCTTGACCAAAATTATCAGACATTTTCGGTCGTAAATATACACTACTGTTCAAAGGTTTGAGGTGAGTAGGATTTATAATGTTTTAGAATGAGAATGCATTTATTTGATCAACAAATACAGTAAAAAAGTGTAATAATGTGAAATTTTATTGCAATTTAAAATAACCGATTTCTGTTTAAATATATTTTAAAATGCAATTTATTCCTGTGATCAAATCTTAATTTTCTGCATCATTACTCCAGTCTTTAGTATCACAAGATAGTTCAATAGAACAGCAATTATTTGAAAAATAAATAGTGACATAAATGTCTTTTCAGTAAATTTGAATCAGTTTAATGCGTCGTTGCTAAATACAACTATAAACGACAACTTTTTAACAGTAGTGTACTAGCTCAATAAATCTCGTCTCACACCCAAATGTCTCTAACACAAATGGATTCCAAAGCTTGATTGAGTTTAGCAACCGAACAGGGAAAGTAGCTTCCTGAATCCTCCCTGTGCCCTTTCTCTGTGAAATGTGACTCTATGAGCTCTTGTGGAGTTCCCATGTGGCGTGCTGCCACAGAAAGATAGGCCGCTCTGAGGAAGGTTGAATCTTCTTTGCAGCAGCGGTTCCTGGAAACAGAAGACAATGGCTGGCACAACATGAAAACAAGCATTTGGATTAACGTCCTCCTGGATACAAATTGCATCCAGATTGAGGTCTGGTGTATTTGAAAGTGACAGATGAAATGCTCTGGTGCGAATCTCCACCGATTAGAAAACATCCTCTCTGTTGTCGAGGAGTTTTGGATGGTTTTATGTGTCCAAAATAGGTTTTGGAATATTGTCTTTTTTTGCTGAGTTTCTTGAACAAAAATATTTCTAACAATGACACAGCTGAACTCTTTGGGCAACACACAGTTGTGTTCCGTTACTAAATGAATCAGCCGTTTGAATGAATCAACTGAGTCAGTGATTCAATGAACCATTTATAATAACAGTCCCTTGTTTGTTTTTGAATGAATCAGCTGTTTGAACAAATCAAGTGAGTTAATGATTCAATGACCCATTCATAAAGACAGTCATTTGCTTCATTTATGAATGAATCAGATGTTTGAATTAATAGAGTAAGTCAGTGATTCAGTTAGCCATTCATAAAGAGATTCACTTGTTTCTTTACTGAATGAATCAGCCGTTTGAACGAATCTTGTGAGTCAGTGATTCAATGTCCCATTTGTAAAGACAGTCACTTACTTTGTTCTTGAATGAATCAGCCATTTGAACAAATCAAGTGAGTTAATGATTCAATGACCCATTCATAAAGACAGTAGTTTGCTTCATTTCTGAATGAATCAGATACTTGAAATAATTGAGTAAGTCAGTTATTCAGTTACCCATTCATAAAGAGAGTCACTTGTTTCTTTACTGAATGAATCAGACGTTTGAACGAATCTTGTGAGTCAGTGATTCAATGTCCCATTTGTAAAGACAGTCACTTACTTCGTTCTTGAAAAAATCAGCCATTTGAACGAATCTAGAGAGTCAATGATTCAGTTATCCATTCATAAAGAGATTCCCTTGCGTCGTTTCTGAATGAATCAGCTGTTTGAATATATCCAGTGAGTCAATGATTCAGTGAGCCCTTCATAAAGACAGTAACTTATTTAATTCTTGAATGGATCAGCTGTTTAAATGAACCAGTTGAATAATGACTCAATTACTCTTTCATTAAGACAGGCGATTTTGGTTTCATACTTAGTGTCATTTCATTATTTTTTTAAAGAATTTCCTATTTTAATTTTAATAAAAAAAAAAAAAACATTAATACCCAATTATTGTCATTATTTATACAAGGTTGAATCAAAATATTTCTTTCTAAAGCTAGTTTTTGTAATGTCTATTCAATACTTTTCCCATCTAACACAATAATTACTTTTAATCTTTGAAATGATGCAAGGCTGTATTTTCAGCAGCCTTTACTTCAGTCTTCAGTGTCACGTGGTACTTCAGAAATCCTTCTGATATGCTGATATATGCTGCTTAAGAAACATTTAGATGTCCAAAATTGGTTTTGGTTCATGTTTTGAGAAAATGATAAAGGAATAGTTCTTCTGAAAATCATTTACTCACCTCTTTGTCTTCCCAAATGTGGATGGTGTTTATCGTATGGAAAAGAGCAGCGTGAACATTCTTACTAACATCTCCTTTAGTGGTTGACAGCGGAAAGTTAGTCATATAGGTTTGAATACAACATAAGGGTGAGTTTGTTTACTCCTTAAACCTTTGAATCTAACGTCTTGAGCAAAATCTGCCCAAAGCCATCTGTAAATACAAAAACAACAGTTAGTTATAGTGAACTTCCTGTGTGAAACTTGCTGGCAGCAGGCAAAGTAAACCTCACAGTTTAGACGGTTGAGCTGATCGCTAGTTGAATCGGCCACGCAACTGACAGCTGAAGTTAATATCTCAGCCTGGGGATCTTGCTGCGGTTCACCGCTGGTGTCTCTGAGATTATTATCCAAGTGACTGCTCATGTGTTTGTGTGTGAAAAAACAGTCCTGACACTGAGCACTCCAATGGGTTGCAGGTAACCACTCGAAGCGAAGCCCACCTTGAGCTCAACGCCTTCAGGAGGAAACACGACTGTGCGCTGGTGATATCAGGAGACTCTCTGGAGGTAACGTGAGCCTGCATGTACGCATTCGATTCAAACAAACCCCTGACACTTTTACAGACTCGAGCCGCATTGTTTGTGTAACAGACATCAATAAAACATCAAATCACGCAACTTGTGATCAGACTTATCTACAGAACGATAAAATATAAAAATCTGGGGACGATTTTTGGGAAATGTAATTTATTTCTGTGATGCGCAGCTGTATTTTCAGCATCATTGCTCCAGTCTTCAGTGTCACATGATCCTTCAGAAATCATTCTGATATACTGATTTACTCAAGTATCCATTTGGATAAAACAGTTATGCTGCTAATTAATTTTTTTCATTTTCATTCTTTTTTTATTTCAAGATTATTTGATGAATATAAAATTCAAAATAACATCATTTATTTGAAATAGAAATGTTTTGTGACATTTTAAAGTCTTTACTCTCACTTTTGATCAATTTAATGCATCATGGCTGAATAAAAATATTAATTTCTTTCATTAAAAAAAACATACTGATCCCAAACTTTTCAGCGTTAGTATATTAGCATATGAATACCTTGTATACCTTCGCAATTCCGTAGCAACCACCCCAATTTTATTATTATTATTATTTTCAGAAAAATTATAACCATTTTTATATGAACCTCAATCAAGAGTACTGATAAATCTGTAGATATTAGTATAAAATATGATTGTTATAATGAAGTTAAGATTTGATTCATTTGCCTCAAATGTGACGTGTGTGAAATGAGTGAGTGCATCCATACACAGTACAGACCAAAAGTTTGGACACACCTTCTCATTCAAAGAGTTTTCTTTATTGTAGAGTCACACTGAAGGCATCAAAAATATAAATTAATACATGTGGAATTATATATGGAATTATATACATAACAAAAAAGTGTGAAACAACTGAAAATATGTCATATTGTAGGTTCTTCAAAGTAGTCACCTTTTGCTTTGATTACTGCTTTGCACACTCTTGGCATTCTCTTGATGAGCTTCAAGAGGTAGTCTCCTGAAATGGTCTTCAACAGTCTTGATGGAGTTCCCCGAGAGATGCTTAGCACTTGTTGGCCCTTTTGCCTTCTGTCTGCGGTCCAGCTCACCCCTAAACCATCTGGATTGGGTTCAGGTCCGGTGACTGTGGAGGCCAGGTCATCTGATGCAGCACCCCATCACTCTCCTTCTTGCTCAAATAGCCCTTGATGCCTTCAGTGTGACTCTACAATTTTCATAGTCATGAAAATAAAGAAAACTCTTTGAATGAGAAGGTGTGTCCAAACTTTTGGTCTGTACTATATATAGACACACACACATATATATTACATACATACATACATGTATACATACAGACATACACATATATATATATATATATATTTTTTTTTTTTTTCATGTCTTATGATGTTTGCCTTTTCAGTAAATGACCAGTTTGACCAATAGTATGTTTTAAGTTTTTATTTATGGAGGTTTTCTCCTTCAGTATCTGTCTGTTCTCAGTCCTGTTGTTGCTGATGTTGCAGGTCTGTCTGAAGTTTTATGAGTATGAGTTTATGGAGTTGGCGTGTCAGTCTCCGGCCGTCGTATGCTGCCGCTGCGCTCCCACACAGAAAGCTCAGATCGTCCGTCTGCTGCAGGAACGCACCGGGAAACTCACCTGCGCCGTGGGTGAGCACACAACTTCCTCTCGGCTCTCTGCACTTCCTGTGGCACTAAATGACTTAATGGAAACAACAAGGTTTCACTTTTTAACATTAGTTAACTACATTAGTTAATAATAATTATTCAACTTTTTTCAATAATTTCAATAATAAAATAAATTATTCAAATCATTAAAAAAAGAAAACAAAGTTATATCTGTTAATATTATTTAATGGACCTAAGCTAACACAAACTAACAATGAACAGTTGTATTTTGATTTATGTTTATCATTTATTTTAGTTAGTTAATGTTAGTTAGTTAGTTAGTTAGTGAATTAACTAATGTTAACTAATGGGACCTCATTGTGAAATGTTACCCACTTAATAACTGCAGTCTTTTTTGTTGTTATCTTTTATTTTAGTAAGTATTTTTATTTATGAGCATGGATCAACACATTTTATTCACTCATTACTTTAATTTATTATTGTTATTATTTATCTGTATTAATAAATATAAAAGGGTTGAACCGATATAGACATTTAAAACTATAATTTAGAATATGAATTGCTTAAAATTCAATTAGTCATTCTTGACAAAAACTAAGCATTAATATCAGCTAATAACACTAGGGTTATCAATGAAAACATTTAGAATTATCACAGCTTTATTATCATTAACTAAAACCATAGAAAATACTTATAAAATAAACTATACTAATACTATATAAACTATATCTTTTAAAGACTTTGAGAGGGTTATACATGCTTTTCTCACCACTCGTCTGGATTATTGTAATGCTTTAAATATAGGAGTTAACCAGGCCTCTCTCTCTAGATTGCAAATGGTTCAGAAAGCTGCCGCTCGACTCCTTACAGGAACGAGAGCACATTATGCCTGTTATTGCCTCTCTTCATTGGCTACCAGTTTGTTTTAAAATAAAGTTTTTATTTTATTTTAATTATTCTTATCTGTCCCTGAAACACGACTTCAAAATAGGGGAGATGGAGCATTTTCAATCGTGGCCCCTAGGTTGTGGAATGATCTGCCTCTGCGTGTCATCTCCTAGCCTTGACATTTTTAAATCACGACTCAAAACTCACTTATATTCATTGGCTTTTAAACCAGCCTGAGAGTTTATATTCTGCATTTTAATCTTTTAGTTTGTCATTTGTTTAACTTGTGTTTTGTAGTCATGTCGTGTTTATAATTTGTCTGAAATTATGTCAGTGTCCAGCACTTTGGTTAACCTTGGTTGTTTTAAATGTGCTTTACAAATTAAATGGTATTGTATATTGTATTGTATATATTTAACTGAAATATACATATACATATAGTTTTGGTAATTAAAAACGCGTTCATTTTTATTGATTAGGTTTTTTTTTATGTTTTGTAACAAAATTTGTAACAAAAATTGTTGCTTTGGTAACCAGCTAATATGACATAAGTTTAATTATTTAAATATATATATAGAAAATTAAACTTATATCATATTAGCTGGTGGCCAAAGCAACATTTCTCATTTTTGTTACAAAAAAAAAAAAAGAAAAACTAATCCATAAAAAATGAATGCGTACTATATAGACATATTTAAAAAGCAAAATTACCAAAACTTTTACTGAAATTAAAACATAAAAATAAATTTTAATTTTAATTAAATTAAAAATATTAGGCAAGGCAAGTTTATTTATATGGCACATTTCATACACAATGGTAATTCAAAGTGCTTTACATAAAAGTAAATAAAATTAGAATTAAGAATAATAATAACAAGAATAAAACAAGCAATTTTAAAACTTTTTAAAATTATTAAAAAATTAAATTTTTTAAAATGAATTTAAAACAGTTAGAAAATGATTTTACATTTAAAAAGCACAGTGAAAATATAGTGCAATCAGTTCGGACATTGCACAGTGCTCATTCAATAAATGCACAGCTAAAAAGATGCGTTTTATGTCTAGATTTAAATGTGACTAGTGTTTTAGCACATCTGATCTCTTCTGGAAGCTGATTCCAGCTGCGGGCGGCATAGTAACTAAAGGCGGACGGACTCCCCTTGTTTTGTGTGAACCCTTGGTATTTCTAACTGACTTGATCCTAGTGATCTGAGTTCTCTGTTAGGTTTATATTCAGTGAGCATATCTGCAATATATTTCGGTCCTAGGTCATTGAGTGATTTATAGACAAGTAAAAGTACTTTAAAATCAATCCTAAATGTAACTGGAAGCCAGTGTAAGGACCTGAGGACTGGTGTGATATGCTCAGATTTTCTGGTTCTAGTCAGAATCCTGGCAGCAGCGTTCTGGATGAGCTGCAGCTGTCTAATGGTCTTTTCGGGGAAGGCCGGTGAGGAACCCATTACATTAGTCCACCCTGCTGGTAATGAAGGCATGAACAAGTTTATCCAAGTCTTTTATTAACTAAAACTTTAATAGTAAATCAGTGATACTAATATGACAGTGCCTTTTCATAAGGTCTCGATCTGGGTCACGGCACCAGATTTCTCTGGCTCAAAACTCGCTGTTTCCTCTTTCTCAGGGGATGGAGGAAATGATGTCAGCATGATCCAGGAAGCAGACTGTGGCGTGGGAGTGGAGGGCAAAGTAAGAGCTACCACTTGCAAGAGCAGCAGTCCTGTCAAACACACCGTCGCCTGCTTCCGGAGGCTTCCGTCCATCTGCGCTCGCTGCGTCAAACACACAGATTCCCACATTTCTTACATTAAATGACACTGAAAGCTCAGCGATGTTCTCATGTAAAATCACTTCACACACTTACACACCACAACTTCCCACAACTGAGCTAAAATCAACATTCACTCTGGTTAGTTCCTGAAACTTATTAATGTTATTTTAAATAATGCAGTTTTGTTTGTTTTTATAATCTTTCTTCAAGCAGTAATAACTTTCTCAGCCTCCGAAACAACTTAAATTGATAATCATTATTTAAATTTGTTATATTTCATTTAAGCAGTAAGGCAGATGAACCGTCCATCTCAATATCAGAAATATGCATGTGTTCAACTAATCATTTATTTAATATTAATGTATTCCACTAATTTATCTGACATTTTTTTATTATTTATTTTATTTTATCTAGATGTTGTTCTGTTTTATATAAATATTTCAGCTAGGGATAGTTTTTCATTAACCTAGCTGTATTTTATTTTATTTAATTTTTAATGTTAATTCTTTAATTATTATAGATAATAGTTCCTGGATATTTTGATTAATCAAGACCAGAACCGTCCATCTTCACAACAGAAATATTAATGTGTTTAACTATTTTATCAACAGTTTTTATTATTATTATTATTATTTGTTTACATTTTTATTTTATTTTGTTTTATTTGATCTAATTCTATTTTACATAAATAGTAGGGATATTATTTTTTTTATTTCTACTTTTTTATAATTTTTTAATAAAATATTTTATATTACATTTTATTTAACCCTTAACTGTCACCCCGTCCCGAATACGGGACGCCTACGTTTACTTCACTATATTACAATCAAATGTAATCTTGCCAAACTATATATCGTTGGAAAGGTCTAAGAATCCCAAATATGTATTTTACCAATGTTTTTTGTAAAAAATTATGCAGGAAAAGAAATAGATCAATTTATGACAAGAGTGCACCCTCAAAAATCTACATTATAACAGGAGTTTTGACCTTTGTTTAAAAAAAAAAAAAACTTCTTCGTTGCCTTATTCTCTATCACACTTTAGAAATCATCAGAAATTATTTATCAACTGAAAGCTTAAAATCTCAAAATTCATCCTTCAAAACCCATTTCAGAGATAAAATCAGAGATTACATTACCATGTAAATGGCACATCAATATCATGTTACAAAATGATTTCAGTCATGAATTATAAAAATTTAGGTTTGTATCATGCACATTCAAGTCTATCTTCAAAAACGTGAGTGACAGAGGAATAGAATAGTTTTTCATTTACATAGCTACACTGACCAAAGATTTTCTTCAGTAACTCTACATTGTTTATTTCAGGATGGTCTGATTTCAGGAAACCCACTCTGAGGTTGAAGTCCAGTTTAGAAACACATCTTAGACATCAGACGTTTTATGGGTCTAAATGTACCTAAAATACTACATGGCAGAGCTTGACCCAGTTGTGGTGTGCCAAGCGAGGTTTCCAGGTCATCAAAATGAGACGTTATGGGACGGTTAATTGATATTGAGTCATTCATGACTAACACAGCTTAAGCATTGATTGACTTGACGTGGTTACAGTACGTGGGCCGTTGTTTTTGCTTCACTCACTCACTCCTGAACTTCCCAGTGATCTGAAGGTGCTTAATATAGGCCGGCTTAATCTAGAAAACATTGTTGCTCGTGGTCCAGAAGCTGCGTGTGAGTGCTCTGAGCTGTTTGTGTATTTATCTGTGTGTGCAGGAAGGGAAGCAGGCGTCTCTGGCTGCAGATTTCTCCATCACTCAGTTTAAGCACTTGGGCAGACTCCTCATGGTCCACGGTAGAAACAGCTACAAGCGCTCCGCCGCGCTCAGCCAGTTTGTCATCCACCGGAGTCTCTGCATCAGCACCATGCAGGTAGCGTCTGCTGCAGTGATTATCCTCAGCTAGCCCATCAATCACAGCAGCTGCACATAAACACACTGCAGCGATGAGGGCTTCATCTTTAAAAAAACAGAACGACATGTTTCAGGCAGAACTGTACTGCATTTACCCTGCAATATATAACACATTCATATTAGTATATTGATGCACTGAATTATACAGGTCCTTCTAAAAAAATTAGCATATTGTGATAAAAGTTCAGTTCAGATGATGCTGACCCTCAGAGGACCCCAGATGATGCTAACCCTGAATCAACAAACAGAACTAACAATTATTGCTAAATGTGTGACTGCATCATTTAATAATTATTAATTACTAATATTGATAGTTCATCGTCTAGCTGACTACGTCTTGTATTATTATAATTTTTTTTTATTTTTTATAAAATCCTGTCAAACGTGCACAAACTACTAGCTACCACTAAATATTGTAGAAACATAATTTTCTGTAAAGTTGCTTTCTAACGATTTGTATTGTAAAAAGCGCTATACAAATAAACTTGAATTGAATTGAATTGAATTATTTTCCATAATGTAATGATAAAAATTAAACTTTCATATATTTTAGATTCATTGCACACCAACTGAAATATTTCAGGTCTTTTATTGTTTTAATACTGATGATTTTGGCATACAGCTCATGAAAACCCAAAATTCTTATCTCAAAAAATTAGCATATCATGAAAAGGTTCTCTAAACGAGCTATTAACCTAATCTTCTGAATCAACTAATTAACTCTAAACACCTGCAAAAGATTCCTGAGGCTTTTACAATCTCCCAGCCTGGTTCATTACTCAAAACCGCAATCATGGGTAAGACTGCCGACCTGACTGCTGTCCAGAAGGCCATCATTGACACCCTCAAGCGAGAGGGTAAGACACAGAAATAAATTTCTGAACGAATAGGGTGTTCCCAGAGTGCTGTATCAAGGCACCTCAGTGGGAAGTCTGTGGGAAGGAAAAAGTGTGGCAAAAAACGCTGCACAACGAGAAGAGGTGACCGGGACCCTGAGGAAGATTGTGGAGAAGGATCGATTCCAGACCTTGGGGGACCTGCGGAAGCAGTGGACTGAGTCTGGAGTAGAAACATCCAGAGCCACCGTGCACAGGCGTGTGCAGGAAATGGGCTACAGAGAAGCAGCACTGGACTGTTGCTCAGTGGTCCAAAGTACTTTTTTCAGATGAAAGCAAATTTTGCATGTCATTCGGAAATCAAGGTGCCAGAGTCTGGAGGAAGACTGGGGAGAAGGAAATGCCAAAATGCCAGTGTCAAGTACCCACAGTCAGTGATGGTCTGGGGTGCCATGTCAGCTGCTGGTGTTGGTCCACTGTGTTTTATCAAGGGCAGGGTCAATGAAGCTAGTTATCAGGAGATTTTGGAGCACTTCATGCTTCCATCTGCTGAAAAACTTTATGGAGATGAAGATTTCGTTTTTCAGCACGACCTGGCACCTGCTCACAGTGCCAAAACCACTGGTAAACGGTTTACTGACCATGGTATTACTGTGCTCAATTGGCCTGCCAACTCTCCTGACCTGAACGCCATAGAGAATCTGTGGGATATTGTGAAGAGAAAGTTGAGAGATGCAAGACCCAACACTCTGGATGAGCTTAAGGCCGCTATCGAAGCATCCTGGGCCTCCATAACACCTCAGCAGTGCCACAGGCTGACTCCATGCCACGCCGCATTGAAGCAGTCATTTCTGCAAAAGGATTCCCGACCAAGTATTGAGTGCATAACTGAACATAATTATTTGAAGGTTGACTTTTTTTGTATTAAAAACACTTTTCTTTTATTGGTTGGATGAAATATGCTAATTTTTTGACATAGGAATTTTGGGTTTTCATGAGCTGTATGCCAAAATCATCAGTATTAAAACAATAAAAGACCTGAAATATTTCAGTTGGTGTGCAATGAATCTAAAATATATGAAAGTTTAATTTTTATCATTACATTATGGAAAATAATTAACTTTATCACAATATGCAATTTTTTTTAGAAAGACCTGTATATTCATTTGCTGTAGGTGTTTTGATGCTTGTGAAAAAACAAAGATTATTACTATTACATCACTAACAAATGATTTTTGCACACAGTAGCATAGTTTATTGGATGTATTCCACTGTAATACCATGCTATTTTAATACCAGTTCTTTTTTGTTTTTTGAAAGTAATTAATGCTTTTATTCAGCAAGGATGTGTTAAATTGATTAAAAAAAAAGACAGAAAATATTTATGTTTTAAATAAACTTTATTCATCAAATAATCCTGAAAAAAAGACAAATTCCCCAAAATTATTGTAAATGGTAATACTATTTTACAATATTACTGTTTTTTCTGTATTTTTGGTCAAATAAATGCAGCCAAACACATACAAAATCTAACTGATCCCAAATTTTTGTGTGTGTACAAATAAATAAATAAATAAACAACTAAACATATCAAAGTAGCAGAGTATTGCCATGTAATGGATGATTGGTTTTACCACTGAGTAGAGCATGGGTTCGGTTGCCTGCTGTCTGATGTTTGTGTTGATGTTTCTACAGGCCGTGTTCTCCTCTGTCTTCTACTTTGCATCTGTTCCACTTTATCAAGGCTTCCTCATTATCGGGTGAGTGTGCAAGAGCTGATGACTCATTTGCACTCGTTAAAATCTCTGGCATTTCAGCCATGTGTTTCAGACAGCTCTGACATTTGAGGATCGCTGAGGGTTTTGTTCCATTGAGAGTCACGGCTGCTGAGCTTGAAGAAGAGCTCCAGAAACATCTGACGGACATCAAAAGACTCTTTGTGATGTCTGAAGCAAACAAGGGGTTAAAGCAGACAGGCTTGGGTCCGGTCTAATTCAGGGAAAATTATGAAACTCTTCATCAAACAACTTCACTCACATGAGTACAGATATCAATCTAGATCTATCACTCTGACTTTCTCCACATATCAAATATATGTGGGTACAAGCCAGCGAAATGTCTAATAATGTATTTTGGTGCATTTGACTTTTATTCACTGTTAAATGTCAGAGCTAAGTGATGTTTTCAATGAATGCCATTTGAAACTTTCTATTCATCAAAGAATCCTGAAAAAATATATATTTATATTTGTACAAGCAGCACAGCTGTTTTCAGGAATTCAGGAATAACATCATTTTAAATTTGTTATTGTAAATTGTAATATTTTACATTATTACTGTTTTTACTGTATTTTTGATATTGCATAAATGCAGCCTATTTTATATATATATATATATAATTTTTCTTTTTTTTCTGTGCCTCACAGATACTCCACTATCTACACCATGTTCCCAGTTTTCTCTCTGGTTCTGGATAAAGATGTCAAGTCCGAGGTGGCCATGTTATATCCTGAACTTTACAAAGATCTTCTAAAGGTATCTTTGACCCTGTCAGTGTCAAATTAAGAACCGAAGACCATTTAGTTAATGAATCACGATTTTAAATATTAATTACATTTTTTTTCAGGGACGGCCTCTTTCATTCAAAACCTTCTTATTATGGGTCTTGATCAGTATCTACCAAGGTAAGCAAATTCTCTGGTTATGTTACCCTTTGGTGTGACGCATGAACTCTGCAGCAAGCTTCACTCAGTGGGCAGTAGTGTGGAAATTGAGAAGAGCGGTTATGTCTAGCGTAACTGTGATTGTAACATCCATTCAGAGGCATTGTGCGAATGTGAATGTTGTTTTATCCAAACAAACCCACGCACGTGTTTTCGCTCGCCCGCGCTGAATAGTTTATTTGTGTCTGTGTCTATAATAGCCCAGTAACACAAGGAGGTTTTCCACGACTGCTGTTTGCGGCGCTCTAGCAGCCTCCACCCGCTGTCTTTGTGTGTAAATCCCTCAGCGTCACACCGCTGGTGTTTGCATTAGACTGCGCTGGGTATTTCCTCAATCCTTTGAGAGCTTGCTTTCAGAAGAGACGTCCTATATCCCTCATTACTCATCTGCTTTCACCCAAAAAGCAGGCTTCAGTTCCCAATCTATAACATGCTTGCATTTGTGCTTTAAATAGAGCTGGAATTTCATGTATGTCTCACTCACGTTTTTTTGTCTCGGTGGTGTTTGTGTTCGAGCTCAAAGGTCACAATAACACTTCAGGACAGGAAGCGTTCAAAAAAAGAAAAAAAGAAAACTAAATCCATGGAAGTGTTCTTCCTTTTCCTGAGATGGCAGATATAACAATCTCAGGGAATTTCTGCGCTCTCATAAAGTGAATCCTCTGTTTTGAGGCAAATTTTAACCTCTGTTATATATCTGCAGCTAAAAATGAATGGACAAAGGTTCTTTATTTAACTTGAAAGAACTTGTTAAGTTGTGTAGACAGTTTTTTTTAATGCTCATCTTAATATGTCATCTTGAAAATATTTAGCCCCAGAAGTTCCTCTTTGTGAGAGCTTTTTTTATATATAAAAAATAGTACATTTAAAAAAATAATAATTTTCTTTCTCATGGGCGCCATAGGCCTACATATGATCATTACACTTCATGCACATATGACTGTCTAATATAATAGTTATGGGATGCCAGCACCCTGCTGCAGGTCTCTTGTTCATCTTCAGAGATGCTGGTGGTGATTTCTGTGTGTTGGCTCATCTGACGTCTCTTCAGGTAGCATCATCATGTACGGGGCTCTGCTGCTGTTCGAGTCGGAGTTTGTGCACATCGTGGCGATCTCGTTCACGTCTCTGATCCTGACGGAGCTGCTGATGGTGGCGCTGACCATACAGACGTGGCACTGGCTGATGATCGTAGCCGAACTCCTCAGTCTGGCCTGCTACATCGCATCCCTTGTCTTCTTACACGAGTTCATCGGTCAGTATGCATTACTTTCACACGGCTCCCAAATTACATTTTAAATTTTAAATGTTAGTAATGTTATATTTATAAAGTAAAGATTATATAAATTAATTAATTATTTATTTATAGTTTAAGGCAAGACGCTACAGGCACAAGCTTTTTTTCATGCATTGGTTAGTTTTGGGCTATTTGGCTTTTCATAACATGTTTTTTCAGACTAGTGGAAAAAAATGCAAAAACATGCAAAATAGACTTTTGTGTTTATTTAATTGAACTTTATCTATGTGTGTTTTTATATTTTAATTACAAAACGTATCATCATGTTTTTGTTCTTGTCATTTTTAATGGTTTCATCTATGCTTTCTGCTCAAGGCTTTACTACTGTTTACATCCTATTATTGTCATTAAATCCTGTTGCTATTGACCGATTTTGACGTCAGAATTTTGGACATGTGCAGGTAAAGAATGTGGCCATTGGTGTTTACTCCGAGAGAGTTCAATGTGAATCTCTTAAGTCAGCATTCCAGCGCGGCTGTGGCTGTTTCTCTCTCGTACGCTGTGTTTGCAGCCGAGAGCGGCCCAAGGCGCTGCGGAGGGAAATACCACAATCCTGCTCTCATTTCCTGGTGTACTGATGCTACCCTGGCCAAGGTCTCTGTGTTTATCAGAGCGCTTCTCCATTTCAAGAGTTGCACACTTTCTTACAAGGAAAAGCAATCGAGGCTTCCCATATTTCTGTTATTTTAATTTGAAGTCAGCAGTTTTTATAACAGCGCAGCTTCTCTGCTAACAAGCTGCTGCTTGTTTCAACAAGTCTCGCTGTTTTTGTTTGCACATTTAGGTTTTGATGTGATACTCAAACACACAATCATTAATGCATCCCTGAAGAGGCAACCTTGTGGCTTAGTTTTAATATTGATATTCAAAATAATATAATAATATTTGGTTATTTAAATTGATTTAGTTTAATAAAGTTTAATTTGTAGTATTAAGTGTAATATCTATTTTTTTGCACTTTTTATAAAATAATGAATATAAAAATGTTGTTGTTTTTAAAATATAGCAGTATGCAAAATAGTATTACAATTGGTTAGTTTAATTGTTTAACAGTTTTGTTTTTTCTTTTTAGTTTTAGTTTTATTGGTATTGTATAATATAAACTGAGCTACCTAATCAATTTAGACCGCAACAAAATTATTTTGGTTGGCTGTTTTTTTACACTCAAAATATTATACAATACCAGAGTCTGCGCAGTAGAGATTCATTTGGGGCCAGAGTCTGCGCAGTAGAGATTCATTTGGGGCCACAGTCTGCGCAGTAGAGATTCATTTGGAGCCAGAGTCTGCGAAGTAGAGATTAATTTGGAGCAAGAGTCTGTGAAGTAGAGATTCGTTTGGAGTCAGAGTCTGCGAAGTAGAGATTAGTTTGGAGCTAGAGTCTGTGAAGTGGAGATTAGTTTGGAGCAAGAGTCTGTGAAGTAGAGATTAGTTTGGAGCCAGAGTCTGCGAAGTAGAGATTAATTTCGAGCCAGAGTCTGCGAAATAGAGATTCGTTTGGGGCCAGATTCTGCAAAGTAGAGATTCATGTTGGGCCAGAGTCTGCCAAATAGAGATTCATTTGGATGGAGCCAGAGTCTGCGAAGTAGAGATTAATTTGGGGCCAGAGTCTGCGCAGTAGAGATTCGTTTGGAGTCAGAGTCTGCGAAATAGAGATTCATTTGGATGGAGCCAGAGTCTGCAAAGTAGAGTTTCATGTGGGGCCATAGTCTGCAAAGTAGAGATTCGTTTGGGGCCAGAGTCTGCCAAATAGAGATTCATTTGGATGGAGCCAGAGTCTGCGAAGTAAAGATTAATTTGGGGCCAGAGTCTGCGCAGTAGAGATTCGTTTGGAGTCAGAGTCTGCGAAGTAGAGATTCATTTGGATGGAGCCAGAGTCTGCGAAGTAGAGATTCATTTGGGGCCAGAGTCTGTGAAGTAGAGATTTGTTTGGAGTCAGAGTCTGCGAAGTAGAGATTCATTTGGATGGAGCCAGAGTCTGCGAAGTAGAGATTCGTTTGGAGTCAGAGTCTGCGAAGTAGAGATTCATTTGGATGGAGCCAGAGTCTGCGAAGTAAAGATTAATTTGGGGCCAAAGTCTGCGCAGTATAGATTCGTTTGGAGTCAGAGTCTGTGAAGTAGAGATTCATTTGGATGGAGCCAGAGTCTGCGAAGTAGAGATTCGTTTGGAGTCAGAGTCTGCGAAGTAGAGATTCATTTGGATGGAGCCAGAGTCTGCGAAGTAAAGATTCATTTGGGGCCAAAGTCTGCGAAGTAGAGATTCGTTTGGATGGAGCCAGAGTCTGCAAAGTAGAGATTCATTTGGGGCCAGAGTCTGTGAAGTAGAGATTTGTTTGGAGTCAGAGTCTGCGAAGTAGAGATTCATTTGGATGGAGCCAGAGTCTGCGCAGTAGAGATTCGTTTGGAGTTAGAGTCTGCGAAGTAGAGATTCATTTGGATGGAGCCAGAGTCTGCGAAGTAAAGATTATTTTGGGGCCAAAGTCTGCGCAGTAGAGATTCGTTTGGAGTCAGAGTCTGTGAAGTAGAGATTCATTTGGGGCCAGAGTCTGTGAAGTAGAGATTCATTTGGAGCCAGAGTCTGCGAAGTAGAGATTAATTTGGAGCAAGAGTCTGTGAAGTAGAGATTCGTTTGGAGTCAGAGTCTGCGAAGTAGAGATTAGTTTGGAGCCAGAGTCTGTGAAGTAGAGATTAGTTTGGAGCAAGAGTCTGTGAAGTAGAGATTAGTTTGGAGCCAGAGTCTGCGAAGTAGAGATTCATTTGGATGGAGCCAGAGTCTGCGCAGTAGAGATTCGTTTGGAGTTAGAGTCTGCGAAGTAGAGATTCATTTGGATGGAGCCAGAGTCTGCGAAGTAAAGATTAATTTGGGGCCAAAGTCTGCGCAGTAGAGATTCGTTTGGAGTCAGAGTCTGCGAAGTAGAGATTCATTTGGGGCCAGAGTCTGTGAAGTAGAGATTCATTTGGAGCCAGAGTCTGTGAAGTAGAGATTCATTTGGAGCCAGAGTCTGCGAAGTAGAGATTAATTTGGAGCAAGAGTGTGTGAAGTAGAGATTCGTTTGGAGTCAGAGTCTGCGAAGTAAAGATTAGTTTGGAACCAGAGTCTGTGAAGTAGAGATTAGTTTGGAGCAAGAGTCTGTGAAGTAGAGATTAGTTTGGAGCCAGAGTCTGCGCAGTAGAGATTCGTTTGGAGTCAGAGTATGCGAAGAAGAGATTAATTTGGATGGAGCCAGAGTCTGTGAAGTAGAGATTAATTTCGAGCCAGAGTCTGCGAAATAGAGATTTGTTTGGGGCCAGATTCTGCAAAGTAGAGATTCATGTTGGGCCAGAGTCTGCAAAGTAGAGATTCATGTGGGGCCAGAGTCTGCAAAGTAGAGATTCGTTTGGGGCCAGAGTCTGCCAAATAGAGATTCATTTGGATGGAGCCAGATTCTGCGAAGTAGAGATTAATTTGGGGCCAGTCTGCGCAGTAGAGATTCGTTTGGAGTCAGAGTCTGCGAAGTAGAGATTCATTTGGATGGAACCAGAGTCTGCAAAGTAGAGATTCATGTGGGGCCAGAGTCTGCAAAGTAGAGATTCGTTTGGGGCCAGAGTCTGCCAAATAGAGATTCATTTGGATGGAGCCAGAGTCTGCGAAGTAGAGATTAATTTGGAGCCAGAGTCTGCCCAGTAGAGATTCGTTTGGAGTCAGAGTCTGCGAAGTAGAGATTCATTTGGATGGAGCCAGAGTCTGCAAAGTAGAGATTCATTTGGGGCCAGAGTCTGTGAAGTAGAGATTCGTTTGGAGTCAGAGTCTGCGAAGTAGAGATTCATTTGGATGGAGCCAGAGTCTGCGAAGTAGAGATTCGTTTGGAGTCAGAGTCTGCGAAGTAGAGATTCATTTGGATGGAGCCAGAGTCTGCGAAGTAAAGATTAATTTGGGGCCAAAGTCTGCGCAGTAGAGATTCGTTTGGAGTCAGAGTCTGCGAAGTAGAGATTCATTTGGATGTAGCCAGAGTCTGCAAAGTAGAGATTCATTTGGGGCCAGAGTCTGTGAAGTAGAGATTCATTTGGAGTCAGAGTCTGCGAAGTAGAGATTCATTTGGATGGAGCCAGAGTCTGCGCAGTAGAGATTCGTTTGGAGTCAGAGTCTGCGAAGTAGAGATTCATTTGGATGGAGCCAGAGTCTGCAAAGTAAAGATTAATTTGGGGCCAAAGTCTGCGCAGTAGAGATTGGTTTGGAGTCAGAGTCTGCGAAGTAGAGATTCATTTGGATGGAGCCAGAGTCTGCGAAGTAGAGATTCGTTTGGAGTCAGAGTCTGCGAAGTAGAGATTCATTTGGATGGAGCCTGAGTCTGCGAAGTAGAGATTTATTTGGGGCCAGAATCTGTGAAGTAGAGATACGTTTGGAGCCAGAGTCTGCGAAGTAAAGATTTATTTGGGGCCAGAGTCTGCGAAGTAGAGATTAATGTGGGGCCAGAGTCTGCGAAGTAGAGATTCATTTGGGGCCAGAGTCTGCAAAGTAGAGATTCATGTGGGGCCAGAGTCTGCGAAGTAGAGATTCATTTGGAGCCAGAGTCTGCAAAGTAGAGATTCACGTGGGGCCAGAGTCTGCGAAGTAGAGATTCATTTGAGGCCAGAGTCTGCAAAGTAGAGATTCGTTTGGGGCCAGAGTCTACGAAGTAGAGATTCATTTGGATGGAGCCAGAGTCTGTGAAGTAGAGATTCATTTGGGGCCAGAGTCGGCAAAGTAGAGATTCGTTTGGGGCCAGAGTCTGTGAAGTAGAGATTTGTTTGGGGCCAGAGTCTGCGAAGTAGAGATTCATTTGGGGCCAGAGTCTGCACAGTAGAGATTAATTTGGAGTCAGAGTCTGTGAAGTAGAGATTCGTTTGGAGCCAGAGTCTTTACAGTAGAGATTAGTTTGGAGTCAGAGTCTGTGAAGTAGAGATTCATTTGGAGCCAGAGTCTGCGAAGTAGAGATTTGTTTGGAGCCAGAGTTTGCACATTAGTGTCATGAGATAAAGCTGAGGTATCAAACTCCCCCAGACCCGATAAACCATAACGACACACCCCGTTTATATAGCATCAAATTATTAGCTAAAATTGTATTGAAAGTGTAATTTGTTTTATATATTTTGACTCAAGTCTCTTTCGCTTGTATGAAAATTGTGCGGTTTATGACCTGTACTGCAGCCAGCCACCAGGGGGTGATCAAAAAGACCGCAGCTTCACTTTTCAGGACGAGTGAGTCACACCCGGTGTGGTGGAGATAATGATTTCCAATTCGGGCTCACGTTCGAAGAGCACAAACAAGTGTTCTTTCAGGAGTGTTGATGAGGCTTGTGTGGCACTTTCCCACATTTAACACAGACTGGTCACCAGCCGCCTCGCACTGTGACACAGCTTTCCAGCAATTGCACAATATGCAACACATTTCAGCATTTGATCTGAGTCCCTGCTTGTACTGACCTGACTGTGGTCTGGGTGCATTTCACAAACGTTGTCTTGGTGACGTTCCCTGCATTTCGGGGAATAATGGTTTAAAAAAGCTTATTCAGCAGGGATTTTCAAATTCATGGGCAAGAATAGAACCAAAGCTTTGATGGGAAAGACTTTTACGTGAGCATGTGATTCAGACATGAAACATGAAACAGACCAGACTTTTGGATGTCGCTAATGCCACAAAATCAACATTGATTATAATCAGAAATGTTTCCTGAACAGAAAATCATCATATTAGAATGATTTCTGAGAGATCATGTGAAACTTATGAGTGGAGTTGCTGAAAATTCAGCTTTGCATCACAGGAAAAAAATAGACTGCACAATATATTCAAAGAGAAAATAGTTATTTTTCATATCCTTAAAAGTGTTTAAAATCTTGATTAATCAAAATCTCCTCTCTAACTCCTGAAAATTGTGTAAAGCCAGCCAATCATATTAGAGCTTGCCAGATCATGAACCTCTTAAGCGGTTTTGTGTGTTTCAGTGTTGATTTCGTTAATGAAGACGACAATGAAAAATATTTGTTAAGCATTATTTCGTTGATTAGTTAAAACTAATATCTGATGACGAAATAATGACAATTTATGCCGCGACTTCATTAACTAGACAAGACGGGACTATAATGTTATTTGAGGAATATCGGACATTTAAAAAATACATTCTATAGGCTATTGTCCTTTCAAAATATGCATCCCTGTCATTGGATTGCAATCAGATAAGGGATGTTTGCATATCTAGTCTCAGTATGGCAGCTGCAGTGGATGGATATGCTACAAAAACGTGAACTAATGATCTGAAACAATGGCCTCAGCACCTGAAGGGGTAGGGATAAGGTGACATCAAGATTTTCCCAGGAGTCACAATTCGTTGTCGATTAACAGAAGGTGGGATAGGTGGAATCGTGCTGATAGAAGTGCTCTCTCTCGCTCACGCTACACTACTTTAATTGTCATATGTGACCCTGGAGCACAAAACCAGTCTTAAGTCACTGTGGTATATTTTTAGCAATAGCCAAAAAAACATTGTATGGGTCAAAATTATAGATTTTTCTTTTATGCCAAAAATGTTGTAAATTTTGTCTATTTAGTAAATATCATGTAACATGAAGATATTTTGTAAATTTCCGTAAATATCTGAAAACGCAATTTTTTATTGGTAATATGCATTGCAACTTCAAAGGCAATAGCCGTGTTTCCATCCAAAATGCGAATGTAACTTATGCGCAAAATTCAGTTTCCATCCAAGTCAATGAGAACAAAATCGTCACTTCTAGATAAACTGGCACTATACATCAATAAAAAAAAGTAGGAGAAGCTAATGATTATAATAATTTGCCTGTATAGACGGTTTCAACGGCATCAACATAAACAAACGTTACTGCGCATGCGCGCTTTGTGGACCTAACTTAACTTCTGGTAGGCTCTAAATAGAATCAATAACAACAGCCAAGTCCCTCTAGAGTAGATATTTTTTGATAACAAACAAAATATGTTTGCTGCGTGGATCAGACGGACTTAATGAAAATGCTAATTCATTATTTGCCAGCAGGAGATGTTTTAAAGCATAGACATAAAGCGCGGGAAATAGAGGTTTCCCCAGTAACAGCTGTAAACGAAGCAGAGCTGGTACGCTCACAAGCTGCTTTATCAGGCATATAACATGCAAGTCTTCTTTCAGAAATACAGCGATATAAAAACACCTGTGCCTCGTTTTGATATTTAAACATAAATGTAAGGAATTATTATTATTAAACGTGCAGTACGTTACGTAACGTTACGTTACTCATGTTTATTTAACGAAGCCTTTTTGAAAATCGATAAGTTTTAAAATTGTGGCGAGTCTCCAAAAATAAATACATGTATGGGAAACACATCCCGCAGCACAACCACCTGAGCCCAACTTCAGTCTACTCATCACCTTGGCTTTAACTGCGTTTGTAGATGGCACCGCAGCCAGACCGATATACACAACACAGACCGGAAGTTAACTTAGGTCCAGGCGCGTGCGCCCGATGAAACAGTCTATAATAAATTACTTGCACCTCAGAACGAGCAGACGAAACACAATGATTTGTGTTTGAATGGTTGTTGCTTTCAGAGGTGGATGCTGCTGTTTAAGGCAGTCGTTTAACAGTTCTGGGAGGCAATTATACTGAACTACTTTGATGACAGACTTTGCTCTGGTATTTCTAAATGACCATAACAACATTTTAGATGCTGTGGAATGAGATCCGTCTGCTGGTTAGTCAGGATTTATCGCCCCATAGCATAAAGTCACATGACTTTTTTGATGCGCTTGGAGGAATTTATTCACAAAATGCATTTCTATCTCTCATTATTTGCATTAAACCTTTTTCACACAAGTCAAATACCACCTCAAGCGAGTGTAAAAACTTTTTTGTGCATTAAGGCAGTTTTATAAAAAATTTTGCGTTTCCATTACTCGATTCTGATGCGATTTACTTAAAAATACAAAAAAAAAAAAAACAGTGTATCGGAAACCCAGCTAATTTTCTCAGTATTTAGATTTTTTCGCACCCTCAGATTCCAGATTTTCAAATAGTTGTATCCCCGCCAAATATTGTCAGATGTATTAATCTCAATTTCGATTGACACTTAAGACTGGTTTTGTAGTCCAGGGTCACATATACAGCACGAAATCAGTTCTCAGCGCTCAAATACACACACAGCAGTCCAAATGTCGATCGTGTAGAGTATCTCATGTAAATACAGTCAGTTATGGATTAAGTGAACGTGAACAGGTGTGTGAAAACTGAACGTGTGTCAGTATTACATGCATGCCTTCTGTCTTAAAGGGACAGCATTCCAAGTTAAATACCTATCTGTCATTAATGTTAACCAACAAAAGATGTTAAATGGCTACATGTTAAATAAACCACTGTTTCTGAAGAAATGAGTTCAATTTGTATCCTTAAAGTTGCTCCTTTTTCACTACTGTTTCACTTCTATTCTCATGATTTATTCAAGTTTTTCCAAATTCAACCCTTGATTAAAATTTCTCATAAGATTCATTGATTCGGTCTAAACAGAGTAGAATTAATGATTATTTTAGTTTGAAGACTACATACAAAATACATTTTGGTAACTGCATTTTGGCTAAAAATAATGACTAAAAGTAATGAGTAAGGTTGACAAAAATGCAATGACTTTTCCTCGACTAAAACTATGAAAGATTCAAATGACTAAAATGTGACTTAGACTATTAAGCATTTTCATCTCAAGATAAAGACTAAGACTAAATCAAAAATGCCTGCCAAAAATAACACTTGTGTGTGTGGTCAGTGTACAGACATTTGCAGATGTTCGACAGCATCCCAGTGGAGCCGCACACTAACAGCATTTTCATCTGTGTCCCTGACAGATGTGTATTTCATCACCACCCTGTCGTTTGTGTGGAAGGTGACAGCCATTACTCTGGTCAGCTGTCTGCCGCTCTACATCCTCAAATACCTGCGCCGGCGCTTCTCTCCTCCCAGCTACTCCAAACTGACCTCCTGAGCCCTTCACTGCCTCACTGACCGCTAGCTCAGAACTGCTGGAACTTCAGCTTTGATTCACCCTGATGCTGAAATAACCCGTCTGATTTTTCATTTGTTTAGGTCAGTTCGGTTGTTGAAGTCCAGACAACGCGAGCGCTGTTTGCTCTGAATCATGTAATTTCTCTAGCATTTAACTTCCAGTGAATCACTCTCCCTGAGGAAGACTAAACACACTCCTTAGCTTTGGGAATCGTCCATGAGACAACAGGGAAGTTTTTCCATGAGATTTAATAATCTGTTGCTATTATGCGTCTCAATTTCAAGTTCAGTTTTGTCCTGCGTTTGTATTCTCATGTGAAAAGGAAAAAAAGGTAACACTTTATTTTAAGGTGACCTTGTTACACGTTACATGTACTTACTATTATAATAATTAATTATGCATAATTACATGCAAGTAACCCTAAGACAAACCCAAATCCTAATCCTAACCATATAGTAAGTACATGTAGTTTATTAATATTGCTCAGTACTTGTATGTATAATTAAACTGTAACAAGGACACCTCAAAATAAAGTGCAACTGGAAAAACATGCACAAAATGAGAAAGGGGAGTTTAATTTGTTGTTTTTGGTACCTTTATTTCTTTCCAAGACTACTGAATATGCTGATTCACAAACAGAACGTATCTGTTGATGTACAACCAAAAATAATAATAAACACTAAAATTGGTAACACTTTATAATAAGGCCCCATTAGTTAATGATACATTACAGATAATAACCGACAGTTATCATTAAGTAGTATTATTTGTCATCATTAAGGATTGTCTATTTTTTAGACGCAATACTTATTGTTAAGTAATTGTTAATGTTACATTTTACGTATATATATATGTGTGTGTGTGTGTGTGTGTGTGTGTGTATAGATTAGTAATATGCATTGCTAAGAATTTCATTTGGACAACTTTAAAGGCGTTTTTCTCAATATTTAGATTTTTTTGCACCGTCAGATTCCAGTTTTTCTAATATTTCGGCCAAATAATGACTGATCCTAACAAACCATACATCAATGGAAAGCTTATTTATTTAGCTTTCAGATTTTGAAAAAATTACATATAAGATGGTTTCGTGGGCCAGGGTCACAGATGTGTGTTATGTATGCATATAGTATATAAAATAACATTTACTAATACTTATATTTTACATGTTTATTATAATTATTATATTTTGTAATACTTTAATATATATATATATATATATATATATATATATATATATATATATATATATATATATATATGTTTATGTGTGTGGGTGTGGGTGTGTGTGTATATTATTATTTTTATTTACATATTTATTTTTTGTTTTTTACTGTTCGTTGTTTGTTTGTGTCAGCTCAGGTACATTAAATGATATGCGATACATCATTTAATTTTAATAATATATCAGTTAAATATAATAAGTATTAGTAAATGTTGAAACTAACATTAACTAAGATAAACAAATGCGGAATAAATATTTTTAATTTTTTCTTCATGTTAACTTTTGAACTTAACTCATGTTAACAAATGGAAGCTTGTTATAAAGTGTCACTGGATTATTATTATTATTATTATATGTGTTATTGATGGAAAGATCTTCAGCTTGTTCTCGTTCTAGCTGGAGTGTGTGATTGGACACTGAATTTACTAAGTTAACTGGAAGCAACCTCTGGTGTTTGAATAGCACGGATGATACGGTGCCATAAAAAGCGATGCTATTTTCACATCCACCGTCTGTGTGCTTGTCCACTCATGTGGTGACCTCTGACGCTCGACACGCTCCCCCATCTGACCACTCTGAGCCGGACGTACACCTACACTTACAGCACACTGCTCTCAATCACTGGTTTACAGAGCCAAACCCCATGATGCATCAGTCGGCTCTGAACCTTGTAATCTTCTCCTCGAGGTGTCCTTAAAAGCCGACGTTTGTCTCTGTAAATGATCCCAAATGTGACGTGCACTTAGCATTGATCACTATGTTGGTGTCTGTGTTTTTTGTAACTGTGCCATACCGTCTGTTTCACCTTCAGACACTTTCTTCTGTGGAACTGACCGACTCTCGTCGTATCCGACTTCTCTTGCATGGATCAGAGTTTGTGCTGATTGTGATGTGGACTAGACTTAGTTAGAGCGAATGCCATCATCTCCACCTGACTACTTTTTTTTCCCTTTTTTTATGTTTATATGACAGTATTTTATGTTTGGTAATGTAATCTGCTGAATTGTAAATAACAAAAAAATGCCTTTTATTTAATAATTTTCTTATTTGTGTTGGAATGTGCACTCTAATAAATGAGGGACGGATGTGTCTCAGGATCCAAATAAAAATCTTTTCTTAACCAATGCTCTGATTGTTTCTTAAAACAGTACAGTTTCTGCCCTTATTTCATGCAATATTATATTTCTCACACACACAGATATATATATATATATATATATATATATATATATATATATATATATATATATATATATATATATATATATATATATCATCATCATCATCATCATTCAGAACAGGTTTGGGGTCAATAAGATTTTTAATGTTTTTTAAATAAGTCTCTTATGCTCACCAAGGGTGCATTTATTTGATTAAATATTCAGTAAAAACAGTAAAATTGTGAATAGTATTACAATTTCAAACAATAGTTTTTTATTTGAATATATTTTAAAATATTATTTATTGCTGTGATTTGTGTGTGTATATATATACATATAAGTGTGTGTGTTAATTTAATATTTTTTTTTTTTTTAAGATGCTATCTGGATTGGGGTAAATATAACATACTTTTACTAAGTACTGTTTTTTAATAATAGAATGTTAAATAGTGCAACATTATAAAATCTTTCAAACATTATTTATACACAATGTACTTAACAAAATATATACTGTAAAAGTAAAGAGTAGTATGCTATTGTTTAATACATTTGTATCATGTTTCACCAGAAGGGGGAGTCTCAAAAATTACATTCATCACTGCAGAGCTGTTAAAAATTAGAAATGCATCACAGTAATCAAACTATTATAATTTTTTTTCTCAAAGAAAAATGAAGACAAACCTCCAATGAAAGTTTCAACCTTCTCTGTGCTTTTGGCCCAAATTGAAATCGTAATTTTAGTGCTTTTCATGTTCCTCCCTGATTCTCCATCCATGAAATGAGCTCTTTGGGTGAAGCGTCTCATTAAGCGTCTCTCATGTGGTACATTGTGTGGTGTGCACACGAGACACACAGCTCAGCCAGATTGTCTCTATCCCACACGGGTCGCCAGATCAGACCCAGAGGAAGAGCTGCTATGAGACTGATTAGCATGTTAGCAAAGATTTTTATATATATATATATATATATATAGAGAGAGAGAGAGAGAGAGAGAGAGAGAGAGAAATTATTATTATTTTTTAATAGAAATTTGTCTTAATTTTTCATACTACTGCAAAATATATCTATTGCTGTAGTATTCAAAATTAAACATTTATTTATGCATTGTGGTGTTTTATTAATTATTAAAGTAATGCATTTATTATTTTAATCAGCATATATTTGTGGCAAATGCTATGATGTGTCAATTTAAATAATATTTTTTGTTTGTTTGTTTTCTAATTACATTAATAAAAAAATGTGTTATTCTCTATTAGGCATAGCTTTGAATTGTTATTATATTTAGTTGTATTATGTATTAAAGAAAGGAAATGTTTGTTAATAGAGGTTGCAGTATTTTACAGTATAAGACACAGATCCAGACTTGCCCTGCTGTATTCCATTGTGTGCATCAACAGAGGATTTAGATGATGATCAATCTCTTCAGGACAGCAGCAGAGCTATTTATACACACACTACAGGCTTTTAAAAGCTTCACTTCTGCTGGCTTAAGAGTTTTCACTTATGACTGCCATCATAACCACACCTCTAGCAACAATAATAATAATAATAATAATAACACACTCATTGTGCTGAACACTGTGTTCATTATCACACTTCTTTCGGTAGCTACTTACCAAACAAATAAATAACAATAACTATTATGTAAAGTAGAATGAACACACTTGTACATGGTTACTATATACAGTATATATATGTGTGTGTGTGTGTGTGTGTGTGTGTGTATAGAGAGAGAGAGAGCAAATAAATGCTGTTTTTTCTTTCTTTCTATTCATCAAAGAATCATCTGAAAAACACCAAAATATTAAGCAGTAAACTGTTTTTCAACATTGATAATATTCAGAAATGTTTATTTTTAGCAAATGAGCATATTATAATGATTTCTGAAGGATCATGTGACACTGAAGACTGGAGGAATGATGCTGTAAATACAGCTCTGATCAGAGGAATACATTTTTCAATATATTAAAATAGAAAGCAGTTATTTTAAATGGCATTTCACAATATTACTGGTTTTACTGTATTTTTTATATTTCAATAAAATGCAGCCTTTGTTGGCACTGTAAAATTTTTATAAACTTTTTTAAATATTTATATATTTATTTCGTTTTTTATTATTGATGTTAAACAATTTTGTTGCATTTATATTAATTTATATTAACATTAACAAATATTTTATATAAATAAAAATGTTTTGTAAACACTATGAAATATATACAATCATTTTAGTGTTTGAAAAATTTGTTTATACAGTATATATATATATGTGTGTGTGTGTGTGTGTGTGTGTATATAATTTATATTAAACGTTTATTTTATTTTATTTTATTAAAATAAAATGTTTTCTTGTGGTGAGATATTGCAATTGAAATATATGATGTTGTTGTTTGGTCTCAGTGTTGAAGGGGTCATTGCTCATGTTTGACAGTTATCAGTGTGTCATTAATTTCACTCAGCACACCTCTCAGTTACCATGGAGACAAATCCCAACCTGACTGCTCCACTGTTGTTTGTTAATCCGGAACAAGAGATGGAAACCACTTTAAGTTTAGCCGCTCCAACTGGAAACTCCAGAAAATCTATACTGATTCCCCTGGTGTGAAAGGGTGATTCTCCATGTTTCAATGCTCAAAAAAACAAAACAAATAATAATAATAATTATACAGCTTTTCACACTCGGCCTAACCCCAGGTTAACTCTGGATAGGAAAACATTTTGTACTTGCAATTTAGGAGCAGAGTCAGTACCTCTTTTTACCCCGAGCTTCTTCTTTCTCCTTTTTTTTCTTTTTTCTAAATGATATACATGCATACACACATAATTAATCCTAAACATGCAATTAGCCTACCAGCGAAGATTTTTATTATTTAAGTTTAGCAAATACTCTCTTGATTAATGAACAATTAACCAGTGCACTTACTAACAAAATAACTAACAAAATAAATAAATGGTCAACTGAATTTGAAATAATATAAAAGCTTTGCAGAAATACTCTTGTCCTCCTTATTTTTCAATGTGGATGTAAACTGTTTTCTGAGAAAAGTGCGAGTTTTCCGGCTCTTTAGCCACTGTACGCCAAATAACAAAGTGCTGAAAACGGTAAAACCGTTTGCACTGCAAACCAGTGCGTTCATAAATAAAATAATAGCTGTTTTGTGCAGCTAAAAAGCTGGAAACGGATGAGACCGGAAGCCAGACACATTAAATGTACAAATGACCACGCCTGCTCTTACGGGGAAAAATAAGGTGGATAGTGAAGAATTCATCAGTGCACTTAATTCCAATAAATAAAACTGAATTTGGAATAGCATACAATTATATTGCAGAAATAGTAAGGAAAGTATGCTATTCGCAGTGACCCCGTGTGAGGTAACAGGGCAAAATGGAAAAATGACAGGTTACAGAGAAAGTTTTGGAAGCGATCAAGCACATGGCTTGAATATTTTCCCTTTTCCGAAACATGCCGAAAGTTCTCCATGGGACATGATATAAAGTGCCATTTCCATATGAAAGCTTTGGCTTAGATACAAATGCTGCTATTGGAAAAGTCGAATGTGCTGCTGTAACCCAGTGAAGGAAACTGTGCTGCAAACCTGGAAAAAGTGTCTCTTTAGCAGAAGATGGAACTGCAAATCCTGTCGTCTGGAAGGATGCGTTGGGACGTATTCATTTACACATTCGCATTTTGTGTTGCATAAGCGTGCTGTAACAGTAAAGGAATGTACATCTGCTAGACGTCGCTGTCTCGCAAACTTGTTCCAAGCTGCATTAGTCTTCCTTTACACCTCCAAAAGTCAATTTAAAGTATCTGATGCTCACAGTTTCCTATGCACATCTGATGCAACTGATGAAACAAATCTCTAGTGGATTGTTTACGCAACAAGTGGAAGCTTACGCAAGATCTATAGATGTAAAAATAATGGAATTCAATTAAGAAGTGATGCACACTGAATTGATAATGAAGGCCTGTGTCTAGACGTTTTCTAGAGGTCAGTGTAGGATACAGTCAGTGAGAGCAGCTCTTCATTCATTCGAATGTTTAAACAAGTCAGTGTATCATATCACAGAATTTTCCGGGATAAACTTTACAACAGAGTTAAGCCAAACAGGCTCACTCGACAGCCCCAGTGCAGTTTATTTTGGCACCCTTCGCAATCCCAGAATGCAGCGGCTTTTTCATCTGGGCACTGAGAGAAGCTGTTAATGTGCTACGTTAGATTCTCTTGAAACATTTACTGCTTAGGTTTACCGAGTTGCACTTATTTGATGTAACCTGGTACTTTTTAGCATTTTGACTTTCATTAAGTCGTAAAACTTGTGATTTAAGAGTGAAACGGAGTTGCCGAGCACATGGATATGGTTGAGGGAACTAGATCTTGCATTATCTGATGATAAACCCGACAAGCGTATATTGATATATAAACCTTATTTCATGCATTTAAAAATGAAAACATTGAAAAACATGGGCTTTGCAGAAACATTTCACTGCTGTCCAAGTTATGCATGGCAAATAAACTTTGAAACCATTGGATGAATTTCAAGAGTAGCCCAATATTTGGGATTAGAAGGGAAAAACTTCATAAATAAACCTTGCCACAGTTTCCATGGTACATTTTCAGGGTATAAACTGTCATATTTAACCATAATCCTTGTCCTCTCTGCTTTATATATATACAGTATACGCTCTCTATTTATTATTTAAAAATAATAAGATGTTTTTCTGATCCATTTATAACCAACTACTCCCAAATGTACTATTTTGTGAATTTGTGTAAAAACAATGAATGAATTTTGTAATTTAAAAATTTCACTTCTTTTGATGTCTTTTGTTGTTGTTGTTGTTGTTTGCTCTATCTAAAGTTAAAATACCTTTTGATATCTTGTTAGGCTAATGCAATGCCATTCAAACATTTGAAGTGTCCATACACTTTCTATATGTGAATCCATTGATGCTCTGAATGTATAGTATATTAAATCTGTAGCCTAGGTTACTTAATGAGCCCTGTCCGCTCACAACCCCGCTGTGTAGCTCGTCTCTTTCATGCATATGTTTAAACATCGCTCCTGTTTTCATTTTTCTCCCCCTCCTCTTCCCCTCAACGCTAATTTTTTCAAGCCCACAATGAAGTTCTTGTGCGCCACTGTCTGAGAGAAGCCACAGAAATGCCTTGGCGCAGGGGCTGGAGACGTCATGGATTCCTGAGTGCGCGCTCTGCAGGAAAGCCCTGAGTCTCCGAGATGGAACCGCTCCAGGTTTCCATGGCAGAGCGCACAAACAGGAGGAAACACTGAGGGAATCCCGTTATTTTACAGCATTGGCCCATTATAAACACCCAGAGCTGGGGAAGGAAGCCGCTCTTGATACTCAAGTCAATCCTCAGAGCAGGCAAAGGAGTTCATACCACACAGAGCTCACAGCACTCTTTTTTAATCTTATAACGGAGTATTTGCTTTTTCATTCTCAGCCTTCTCCATCCAGATTTTTTTTCTGCTATGAACTTTACAGAAAGGCTATTTCTGGACTGTTGAATTCATTTTTTATTTTTTTGTATATTTTCCAAATGTTTAGAGAGTCTTGGAGACTGGTGCACTTCCACAGCATGAGGTCGATGGATCAAGGTATGGATGGCGCGTGCTGAAGTGTTGTGAATTACTGGTAATCAATAATTTGATTTTTAAAGTTTTCTTATAGCAAAACTGTTAATGCTACATGAAATGTACTTAATTAGTAATGTAATAGACAATGAAATATATTGTGTATATTAAAGTATGTACAGTAAAGGGCAGTTGCATCATGTGGAAATTCTCAATGGCATCAATACATGCAATATTGTGGTTTTCTGTTCGATTTAGAATTTTGATTCATTCAGACTATTCTCATGCATTTAACAGATTGTTTAGTTTTCAGAACTTGTGCATATTTTTTATGAAGTTGCTTCTGTTTCTCAGACACATGGAAATTGTGTCTGATTTGTATTAGTGCATGTGTGGAGGATATTCTGTTTATTTAGAGAGAGGAGATGCAGTAGTTCAGGTGCACTTGTGTTGAAATAGCATGTCTGAAGTTTCATTGTGATGTACAAAACATGAAATGTCAGCACAGCTTTTACAGTTGCAATGATTTCATAATTGTTTAATAATAATACTAATAATAATAATAAATGGCCAGCTGAATTTGGATTGGCAAACCCGAATACTACTATATGCAGATGTGGCAGAAATAGTAAGGATTTTATATAGTTCATCATGACTCAACACCAGTACTGAATATCATTAGTTACATAAAATTCAGACTACTTGGCTATTCATAGATGATGCTGCAATGGAAAGTTCAGGTAATGTTTAATAACCCTAGATACTGCCACCATGTAAATAATCACATTGTGTCATTTCAGTCTATAAAAAGTCTGGATTTGTCTGGAATAACTGGGGGTCTAATATTAAGGGTTATTTTTCACCTTTGTTCCGACAAATTCTCAGATCGGAGTTGGATCGGGACGTCTGAGGTGGGGTGATTTAATATTTTAAGGAATCTTGTAAAATGGTACAATAGCAGTGACCACAAGATAAATGACAATTAAAAATTTATAGATAGATAGATGAACAGACAGACAGACAGAAATAGATAGACAGACAGACAAACAGAGATAGACAGACAGAAATAGACAGACAGACAGACAAACAGAGATAGACAGACAGACAGAAATTGAAAAGACAGACAGAGACAGACAGACAGATAGAGACAGACAGACAAACAGAGATAGACAGACAGACAGACAGAAATAGACAGACAGACAGACAAACGGAGATAGACAGACAGAAATAGACAGACAGATACAGACAGACAGACAGACAGAAATAGACAGACAGATAGAGACAGACAGACAGACAGACAGAGCAATAGACAGACAGAGACAGACATACAGAAATAGACAGACAGACAGAGAGACAGACAGACAGAGCAATAGACAGACAGACAGAGATACAGACAGACAGACAGAGCAATAGACAGACAGACAGAAATAGACAGACAGATAGATAGAGACAGACAGACAGACAGACAGACAGAGCAATAGACAGACAGAGATAGACAGAGCAATAGACAGACAGACAGAAATAGACAGACAGATAAATACAGACGGAGAGACAGACAGAGAGAGCAATAGACAGACAGACAGAGAGACAGACAGACAGACAGACAGAGCAATAGAAAAACAGACAGACAGACAGAGCAATAAACAGACAGAAAGAGAGACAGACAGATAGACAGACAGACAGACAGAAAGAGCAATAGACAGACAGAGATAGACAGAGCAATAGACAGATAGACAGAGACAGACAAAACAATAAACAGACAGACAGAGAGACAGAAAGAGACAGACAGAGAGACAGATACAGAGCAATAGACAGACAGAGAGACAGACAGAGACAGATAGACAGACAGACAGACAGAACAATAGACAGAGATAGACAGAGCAATAGACAGACAGAGATAGACAGATAGAACAATAGACAGACAGTGATAGACAGATCAATAGACAGACAGAGATAGACAGATAGACAGACAGACAGAACAATAGACAGAGATAGACAGAACAATAGACAGACAGAGATAGACAGATCAATAGACAGACAGAGATAGACAGATAGACAGACAAACAGAGCAATAGGCATCTCGTTTGTCTGATCGTCGTGTCGTATTGTGTAGAGATGAACACTCGGGGGCAGCAGTTCTTCCGAAATGAGGTCAGGATTCACACCCGCCCTGATGCTGAACTCAGATCGTCACAGTTATGACTAGTATCTGTCGACAGGAGGCGCGTGTCATCCATTTGATCACATCCGTCTGATTGACAGAAGGTTTTATGTTACCTGCAGTAAGACAAACACTCAGTCAAACTTACTCAAAGTGCCACTCTTTTTACATTGCGCTCGAGCGACACGACGCAGGAGACGCGTCCAGTCCGTTCTGTTGCGCCCATTCCCGACCGTTTCCCCTGGTGATAGGCAAATCGACGTGTTCTGATTTTGTCGCTGATAGTGTAAATGGGGGTGTGAGTGAAGTTTAAGGCGGAAGTCGAACTTGCACTCGCGCGCATCTGTCGCTCGACTTTATTGATACGTTTGGCCGCTCGGACCCCCGCGTGAAAACCAGCCGGCTTTGTCTCGACGCGTTTATGAAGTTGCTGTGGTGTGAATAAACCCGACTGAGACAGATGAGCTCTTTTTACAGCGATAAGGCTGCGCTAGGACTGGCTGAGGAGCTCAGTCAGGTGCACTGTCAGGATGAGCTGGAGTTTGACTATCTTTTTGAGTATGGACCCACGACGGACCTTCAAGGTTTGTTTCTCTAAACTTCTGCATAAAACGTGTGCTGAAGAATAGAATTACCAGCATAATAATGTATAGCTGTTTAAACTATTGCAAAAAAGTAGCCTATGTAAGAATAAAATACAGTATGTATGCATGAATATAACCTTTTGGCTTTATGATTTAATTTAAGGTATATTAAATATAATACCTCTGTAAAAAAATGTATGGAGATAAAAACGCTGGGAGGAAATATTGTAATATGTTAATGATATAGATAGTAGAATGCAATGTGATATATATATATTTGCACAGTATTCTAGTAGTGTTAAGCAATCATTTCATTATGTTTATTTATTTATTTGTTCACTTAAATACATTTTTTATAAAAGTATAAAAATTTTGAAATAAGTGATATTTTAATTGCCACTTTTTACTAAAAACTTGCATCATTTTTTTTTATTAATTTTATTTATTTATTTAACATCATGTCAGACATTTTAGACAAGAATCGCATTTTTAACAAATGGTTATAATGTGATCATTTCTACAATTTTGATGTTGTACATGATGGTAATGACGTTTGAACTTGAACTGTCACAACATCACACGTTATATCAAAACAGGACATGTGACAGAATGCAAATTTTCTGTATTCACAGAATGACCTACTGCACATTTCAAAATGTGCAAAATACTACAGAGCACATTATGTAGAATACTGTATCCCATAATGCAATGCGACTTTTATTTCCAGTGTGTTTGAAATGAACCAGAACTAATCTCAACCAGGTTGAGACAGTTGATTGGACTACCAAACCTGTAAAAAAGTTTGTGTTAACTAATACACAAAATCTTTATAAAAATGGAAAACAACCATAGAGTCAGGTTCCGGAAGTAAAAATTGTGAATCGTAACTTAAAGAGAGACCTACTATGAGCTACAAGGTTGTTAATCAACGTTACATGCTTCTAGTGAAGTCCTCATCACACATTTTAAATTATTTTTATAATAATCATGTTTAACAGTGGAATGAAAAAATACTACATAAACTACAGAGAACTCCACCAATCACAGAGTTGCAACAAGTAAATTGTGCCAAAATGAACTCTTCAGTGTTTGGTCAATCCCAGAATGCACTGCGAATGACGTATATGTGATATTTTGCAATTAATGTTGGAATGAAGATCTTGTAATCATGATTATGTCATTCACAGGGTTTCTTGGCATTGTAGTTCTTTCAAATGAACACACTCTTGTGCCTTTGACTTTTTGCTTGATTTTCAAAGATTTTTTTGCTTCAAATCAAAGTTTGTAACATGATGCTTCACTGCATAGCTGGTGTGGTTCATGGCTTTTAACTCTTAAATTAATGCACTTTAAAAATCTATGGGTAAAAATGCACAGCTGCTTTAAAGTTGAACTGAGTTCACTTGAATTTCGCAATATTCACACTGTTGTTGAGTTAAAGTGAAGCAACACTGAACTAAATTTAGCTAAATGACATGCAATGCTGGCAGATTACTTACTAAATGTAGTCTGTTATTGGTTATAAATGACATGATGAAAGCTGTAGTCAGTAATGTAATCTAGATTACTAAATTTAGGTAAAGTATTCTGACTACTTTTGGATTACTTTTAGATTACTTTTGACCAAAGAGTATTGTTTATAGATTTTGAATTGGATTATTGTTATTAAAAAAAGAAAGAAACATAAAACATATTCCATTCTTTGTTATCAAAGTCATTAAATGTATTGAACATTACAGTACTCCAGGGTTTCCCAAATTGGGATATTGTTATTTTATTTTATACATTTACAGTGTTTATTAACTCGAGCAAATATTTGTCTCATGCATGGTTTGAATAGTATAATTGATTGAGAGGTGCTTTTCTCCCCAAATTCAGTATTGAATATGTTCAAAGCTAAACTAAATTACACAGTAGAATCTCTTTTCTAAAACGATCTAAACATTTGGAGAATCAATAAATTATGAATAATTCACTGTCATTGTGTGAATAATCTGTACACATGTTATCCATATAAATGTATCTGTAAACTGGTTAGCAATATTTAGAAGAAATAATGATTTCTAATCACAGGTACTTTTTTTTTTTCAAATCTGATTACGTAAACCAGATTACACGAAATCAGTTAATACCCAACAAATGGACTTTGCAAGATTTATGGTTATTGAATTAAATCAAACGAACAGTGAAATTAAACTGAATAATGACAGTATTGTCTTTTTAGAGCTGCTTTACAGTGGAAATTGTATTTGGATCAAAAAAAGAAATTTGCAGCATTCACATTGTTACTGAATTTAACTGAACCAACACCGAACTAAATTAAGATGATTATAATGACACTATTGTCTTTTTAGAGTTGCTTTTCAGCTTAAATTGTTTAACTTTTTGTACTGCTGTTTGTTTATTACTTTGAAGCTGCTTTTAATCTATCTGTATTGTATTGAATGCTATAAATTAATGTGATTTGATTTTAAATAATAGGCAGCATCTTACCCATTTTGTGTCCATTGTTTGTTTGTTACAGATGAGCAAAGCATCTCCTCGCACAAAAACTTCATCTCTCATCCGAGCCTCTCCTATCCTGTGGAGGAGGCTCAACCGTACGGCATCAAGTCGTGTACGGCTTCCTTCGCCGAACTCAACGAAGGATTCTCCGGCTATGAGCAACTGGAGCCTAAGAGCTTCCTGGAGAACGCCAGACCCAACAGCCAAGCCCTGAGCCCCCGAATCGAGATCACGCCCTCCCGTGAGCACTATAGTCATGGTCGAGACTCGCTCCAGAACCCTCTCTTGAACACCAGCCCCAGTCCCGGTCTCACCGTGCCTGGTCAAGACCCTTTGGCTTACCGGGAGCCGCAGTGCTTGAGTCCCGCCAGCAGCAACTCATCCACCTCCTGGCACTCAGAGAGCTACTCTCCTTGGGCTTCCCCTTGCGTTTCGCCCAGCAACAGCCAAGCAGCTGGAGAACTTTGCCCGCGACTCCAGGGCATCCACACGGGTTCCCCTCGAACCAGTCCGGGCACTTCTCCGCGAACCAGCCTGGTGGAGGACGGCTGCGTGGGGCCACGTTCCCCTTCACCCCGGCCCGGCTCGCGTTCCACCTCTCCTCTATGCAAACGGACCTACGACATGTACAGAAACCTGGTGCCAGTGGTCCGTTCACGCAGCCCATCGCCCCACGGTGGCCATGAAGAGCATCACGCTCCCCAATATGGCTCCAATAACATCTCAGGGGTCATGAATGGGTTCGGCGTCGCCCAAGCTAGTTCCATTCCTACCAAAATCGTGAAGACCAACCAGCAGAGCTACACGCTTTACCCAGACAACCACACTGAGAGTTACCTGGTGTCATGTGACCAGGATGTGAAGACCAAACCTGGCCCTGAACCGTTCTTCGTTCTCCCTCAAATGTGGCCTAAACAGCTGGTGCCTGGAATATGCAGGTAAATATTTCCTCAAGTCTCCTCATTTTCTTTTGATGCAAGGTTTGCTTGAAAAGTCATGGGAATTAAAGGAAGATAATTTGTTGCCATCACAGTTTGGTAAATTATGTCTTTATTAATAATTAAAGATAAAAATGTACACTTAAATTTACACTTATTTACATTTTTGATGGTACATGTAAATACCTATATAGAAATTAGAATTATCGGTCACCGATATTTGACCGATATATATATATATATATATATAAAATATTTTTTTCATTAAAAAAAATATATTATTTTAAATGTACAAATATGTTGGTTTATTATCTGTTGGCAAACCTGTCAGTTGGCTAAGCAGACCTGGTTAATGACCTATACCGATAATCTTAAATATTAAACAAAAAATTTAATAGATATACATTTAATATAATATTATTTTCACATAAAAATAAACATAAACCTCTAAAAGAAACACTAACATTATGGTTGTAATATTTTTTTTTTTTTTTTTTTTTTGTGAAAAAAGTCTCTTATTCCCCTGAAGACTGCATTTATTAGATTAAAAAATACAGTAAAACAATAATATTATGATTTTTTTTTTTTAAAAATTAAATAACTGAATATATTTTAAAACGTAATTTATTCCTGTGATGTAAAGCTGTATTTTCAGCATCATTCCTCCAGTCTTCAGTGTCACATGATCCTTCAGAAATCAATCTAATGTGCTGATTTGCTGTTTTTATTAAAAAAAATGCTGAAAACAGATGTGCTGCTTAATATTTTTGGTGGAAACGGTGATTATTTTCCAGATACTTTGATGAAAGCAGTTTAAAAGAACAGCATTTGTTTGAAACTTTTGTAACATTATATATATATATCTTTACTGTTCCTTTTGATCAGTTAAATGCATCCTTGCCGAATGAAAGTATTATTTAAAAACAAATAATTCTTACTGACCCCAAATTCTAAATATGTTTCTAGTTGGACCTGTAATCAGTGGGACAGTCGTATTACTTGCATAAGATAACATGTTCTGCAAAGCCCTCCACGACTCACACACCTGCTGCACTTTTCATTTTATGAATCGGATATGTTAAGCAAATAAGCATGAGTATCATCTTTCATCTCTCCCAGCATCCCCGTGGCTTCCTTGCCCTCGCTGGAGTGGCCTCTGCCCAGCCGCACCGATCAGTACGAGCTCCACATCGAGGTGCAGCCCAAACCACACCACAGGGCTCACTATGAGACCGAGGGCAGCCGCGGGGCAGTCAAAGCCCCTACCGGAGGTCACCCGGTGGTCCAGGTGGGTGTTCATTCTGTCTCGTCTCACTAGACATCCGTGTGAAGGTATTTCCTAGTCATTATGCAACGTGAGGTGATTTCGCCCCAGGTCAGTGTTATGAAAATGGCCTTCTGCTCGTCTGTGTGATTTCTGTGCTTTTATCAATCTTTACACAAATGAATGCACTCATTTATTAGTAGTGTGAGCTAAGACGAGCATCACTATTGTTAATGCTCATGCTTATGGTCAGGGACTTTTTCCCCTAAAATCCCTAACCCTAATTAATTCAACATAAGCTCGTAACTCCGATACCCAGATACAGAAATGAAAAACCTCAAATAATGCAGATTGTTAAGCCAAGACTTTGGGTTTGAATAGTAACTACCTAGCAATCACCCAAACCCCCCATTACCTACTAAGCATCACCTTATGAACCTCCCAGTACACCCTAGCAACATGGCATATTTTAATTAATTTTATTTGTTATTATTTCAATATATTCTATTATTTTACAATTGTTTTACTTTTGTATAACTACTAATTATTTATTATATATTTTTTATTTTATTACTGGCATTTTGTAAAAATATGTATTATTTTTATTACTACTTAATCTTTTTTTATTAAGTATATTTTCTTTAAATACATTTGTATTACTTTTTACATTATCCTTTGTGGGT
>NC_068393.1:20788143-20795643 GCF_023724105.1 Carassius gibelio
GACTCACTTTCCTCACGAGTCACGCAGCGAGTGACTCACTTTCCTCAGCGAACGATTCACTTTCCTCACCCAGCGAAGTTGAGCGAACGATTCCCTTTCCTCTCGCAGCGGCGACTCACTTTGCGCAGACGGAGAGTCACTTTCCTCACGAGTCACGCAGCGAGCGACTCACTTTCCTCAGCGAACGATTCACTTTCCTCACCCAGCGAAGTTGAGCGAACGATTCCCTTTCCTCTCGCAGCGGCGACTCACTTTGCGCAGCCGGAGAGTCACTTTCCTCTCTCAGCGGACCACTGACTCTCTCTTCATGTAGGGACCAAATATTATAATTAAAGTGACTTCTATATTGCATCCAAAAGAATATTTAGATATACTTAAAATATTCAAAAAGGTGTAACAATTTTTTTTTTTTACTTTCATTAAAATATTTCAATAAAATGAAATAATTGCCTATTGCAAATTTATGAATCCATGGTTAACTTTTTTTCTGCAGTCACAGTCTGGGCTATATGTATTTAGACATTTTTAAATTTATATTTTGTAAAAAATAATAAAAAATAAACCTGAATTGTAATCTAAACATCTGTATTTCCATACAATTTCATAAATAGGCTGTGTGAACGCGTTCATGTGATTGGCTTATAAGTAAACAACCACGTTGGAGTGCGTTCTTGTGATTGGCTAAAAGAAGGGAGACATCTGATTGGTTGCTGATCATTCCATGCATTTGTGTGTCGAGCCAAGTCAGAGGAGTCTCAAAATTCACACACAAATGCAGTGAAGTTCACAGACCGCAAGCAGTTTGTAAATCAAGATATATGTGTGTGTGCATTAGAAATACATTTCTGAATCTTGTCCTGTGCATTTGTGAATCTTGAGTGCATTTGTAAATGTTGTTTGCATTTCTGAATTGTGTGTGTATTTCTGAATTTTGTATGCATTTGTGAATCTTCTGTGCTTTTTAAATTTTGTCTGTGCATTTGTAAATTTTGTGCACATTTGTGTATCCTGTGTGTGTTTTCATGAATCATGTGTGTGCATGTATGAATCCCGTGTGTGCATATGTGAATGTAGTGTGTGCATTTATCTTTATTGAGACTCTTTTGGCTCCATACAACACATTTCAGTCCACATATCTGATGCAGCATTGTTGTTCACCAGTTGAGTCCACTATATATGAGCAATGTAGTGTTTACACATGCCCTGCTCAGTCTGCTTTTGAATTCCAGAGTAAATTTAGCTGCATCTTCATGCTCTGTGGTTTCTGCACGCTTCCTTCCGATCTATACTTTTTTCTTTTTTTTTAAGAGTGAACAACTAATTTGTTACTTGCGTTCTTGTGTGTCATCTGCTTTCAGTATTCACCTGACTCTGTTTGTGCAATCATGTCATAGTGATTTGGATATTTTCAGTAAATCAGAAAAGGAGTCTAAGAAACGTCAGTGTTTCCATTAGTTGCTTGCAAAGGAAGCAGCTGAAATGTAGTTATTTTGAAAGTGGCTTATACTTTCATTTATCATAAAATCTGATGTGTGGTTTTGACACAAACTGAAGGCTGTTAGTTATTTAACAAAATGCAAGATCTTTAATATAACACATACATTTAAAAGATAGATATGTTTAAACATTTTTTAAATGTATTTATATTTTTGGTACTTTTAAATTTTATTGATTGCATTTATTTTATTGCATTAATCACAGTTTTAAAAAAAAATCTATATATTTTTATGTAATATATTTGTATTTTATTTACGTTATTGTTTTTATTTCTGATTATATTTACCACTTTTATTTTATTTATAAATTGCAGTTTTCTTAAATATATCCTTTTATTTGTATTACTTTTTAACTTTTATTTATTATTTATGTTTTTTTAGTTAGTTATATTTTATTTTATTTTTTTATTGCATTTTATTTATATATATATATATATATATATATATATATATATATATATATATATATATATATATATATATAATGATAAATAAAGTTTGTGTTTGCAGAGATCATCAAAGTTACCTTGAGCAATGCATTCATCTCTAATTTTAGAGATTGTCCCTACAATTAGTTTATTACAAGTTGTTTGAATGGAAAAGTTAAGCTCTCTATAGGACCAAGTAGTTTTTTCACTCCGATATTATATTAAAACTGTTCTTTTTCTTGCACGAAGCCCTTAAATTGCACTCCAAAATCTCTAGTCATGAAATACGTGAAGTTATAATGTAGGCAGATAAAGCCTGTTGTGTTGTTCACCATATCTTGCTCATCTACAACAAGATGACAAGGCCATAGTTGTTTTTCTCATTGGGCTTGCCATGTTTTGCATATGAAAATGTGCGCCATTTGCCTCTGTGTCAGACAGGACTTAGCTCTTCTGAATTATTAACCTTCAGTGCTGGAATTCAGACAGCAAGCCAGGATGCTTTTGTGCAATCTCACATTCATCTGTACAAGCATACCCCCAATGTTAGATTGTTTATTTGTTTTGCACTCAGGCACTGTATGATTTGCAAACTGCCGCACCAAATTCATTCAAATTTTGGTTTGAATTTGAAATGTATCTTCCAGGATCAATCAAATGGCACTGGAAGGACCCATAGGCCACAAACCTTCCCACAGTTTGAGTTCTCAGGTGATTGATGAGTTTGAGGAGATTAGAAGTTTGCAAACGTCACATGCCCTTCTGGCTTGAGTTCAAGGTTTCTGGAAATGCTAATGTTTCAAGCAGGTCTGTGCTTCCCAATTAGGAGAGCAGACCTCTGCTGAAAGAGCTGTGTGTCTGAGATCCTGGTCTCTGCTGTTTTTTAAATTTTTGGGGTATTTATGTGCAGGTATTTCACAGTTTACACAATTAATTAATTAATCTCATCTGGACATACAATTTTGAGATATTCAATTATTTTATTTTAATTTTATTTTTTATTTTTGTTAGAAAAAAACCAAAGACCAAAACATCAACAATCCTGACAAATCTTAGATATTTTGTATATTTATATACATTTTTCATTTGTTTTTATTATTATTTATTTTTTTATTTTAATTTTCTTTATTTATTTATTGGGTTTTTAACAGTTACAATTACAATACAATACAACCCCCCCCCCAAGCCCCCCCCCCCCCCCCCCCCAGTAAAAAAAAAAGAAAAAAGGGAGGGATTATTATTTGTATTTTTTAATGTTTTTAAATTAAAACTTTTATCCAAGGAAGCATTAAATTAAGTATGCATTTAAATAAAAATAATTGATTAAAAGTGAAAGTAAACACATTTATAATGTAAAAATAAATAATGAATAAATGTTTTTTTTTTTATTCAGCAAAGAATCCTGAAAAGTCCTCAGATATGCACAGCTGTTTTCAACATTGACAATAATCTGAAATGTTTATTGAGCATCAAATCATCACATCAGAATGATTTTGGAAGGATCATGAAGACTGGAGTAGTGATGCTGGAAATTTTTTAATTTTTTATATTTGATCAATTGAATAAAGCTTTGGTCAGCATAAGGGAATTTCTTTCCAAAATGTGAACTATTTTGACCTTTTTTTTTATTTAACTTTTGAACAGTAGTGTGCATTACAAATGAGAGTTTAGAACTGAATCACGCTAATAAATATCTCTTTCTTCACTTTTCTGTGTGTAGTTACGTGGATACAGAGGCAAGGAGCCGCTGGGTTTACAGATCTTCATTGGCACGGCAGACGAGCGAATCCTGAAACCTCATGCTTTCTATCAGGTCCATCGCATTACCGGCAAAACCGTCTCCACCAGCAGCTACGAGAAGATCATCAGCAACACCAAAGTCCTGGAGATTCCTCTTGAGCCAAAGAATAATATGAAAGCAGTGTAAGGAAACCGTGATGATGATGATGATTCTTCTTCCTCTAGTTTTTGGTTTCAAATTTGCATAATAACAAGCTTTGAATGCTTCTCAGAATTGATTGCGCCGGGATTCTCAAGCTTCGCAATGCCGACATCGAGCTGCGGAAAGGGGAGACGGACATTGGGCGGAAAAACACGCGTGTTCGACTGGTTTTCCGTGTTCATATTCCCCAGCAAGGAGGCCAACACGTGTCTCTGCAAGCTGCTTCGCATCCCATCGAATGCTGTAAGTAAAATTAGCCTCCAAAGTGATGAAATGTGCTGAATTAAATCAAAGCTGACCCTGTTCACTTCTTTCTCGGTGGCTTAAACTCTGAAGGACCTGACAGGTTTGTTGATCTGTTTAGGGTCAAGGATTTGAACACTTGCTGGTTTCTGGTTGCTCTGCTTCCTCCTCAGTTAGGTTCGTTCAATGCAAAGTAAGGTCAACTGTGCAAAAGAGGAATGAATTTAAAATGAGCCTGATAAATTACAGTTTCTTTATTAGGAAGTTAATCTGATATCGTTGCTGTATTTGCAGACATATCTCACCCAGTTGACAGGTAAAACACTGTATTATTTAGTTCAGCTTCATACGCTTCATTAATTCAGATTACAGCACGTCACACATCTGTCCAAAGGTCACTCGTATTTGTCTTAATATTAAATATTAAATTACAGATAAGTTTCACCAGTGCATGTCCTTAACATACAGTAACAACACACTTTAGCACCACGTGAAACGTGATTTAAAGTAAATAAGCGGTGTTTAATACGCCGGATCATTCTGTCTGCTTGTTTACATGGCACCGTGTTCATTTGGCTGAAGAAAATTCATTTCATTTCATTCTTCTCATTAAGCCTCTTAATTCCAAAGCGAATAATTCTAAATTAATTCCCTGAGCTAAAATATGTTTGCTTCCTAATCTGTTGTATGAGTAGAATACTAAATTCATAGTTTAAGATTGTTATTGTTATTGCTTGTATCATTTAGGAAGCAACCCATCCCAAGCAACAATAACAGCATTTATATCATTTTGTAAATTATATTTGAATTGAATAGTAATATTTTAATTAAATCAAATGTTAAGAATCATATAATTATATTATATTATATTATTTAAATACTTAATATTATATGTAAATATTTTTCTGTGTGTGTGTTTCTGTGTAAAAAGTTCTGCTGCTTAATATTTTTTCAGAACATGTGATACTTTTTTAGGATACTTTTTAGGATGAATAAAAAGTAAAAAAAAAAAAAAAAAAAAAAAAAAATGAAGCCATGTTTTTAAAATATAAATATTTTGTAATAACAATATACACTTCTGGTCAGTAATTTGGGGTCAGTAATTGTTTTTTCTTTCTTTTTTTTAATAAAATCAATACTTTTATTCAGCAAGGATGTGTTAAATTGATAAAAAGTGATAGTAAAGAAAATATATTATTAGAATATATATTATTAGAATTTTTTTTTTGTTATTTTGAATAAATGCAGTTCTTTTAAACCTTTTATTGATCAAATATATTAGACAGCAGAACTGTTTCCAACACTCATAATAAATCAGAATATTAGAATGATTTCTAAATGATCATGTGATCGACTGATGTTACATGTGACACTGAAGGCTGGAGTAATGATGCTGAAAATTCAGCTTTGCATCACAGGAATAAATTATTTTTTAAAGTATATTCAAATAGAAAACTATTATTTTAAGTTGTAATAATATTTCACAATATTACTGTTTTTTCTGTATTTTTGATCAAATAAATGCAGGCTTGATGAGCAGAAGAAACTTCTTTCAAAAACATTATATAACTATATATATATAGTTTTTTTAATGAACATATAAATGTATAAAATATATTATTATATTATTTAATACTACCAATAATACATTTATGTGTTCAGTTTTTAGATTAATTTTATAAACATGAGGTTGAGTGTTTTTTTGGGGTATCAATAGGTGGTCTCAGAAACTTAGCGATTCATGGGCCATATTCTTAGGGTTCAAACGTGTGATATTAATTAAATCCAATCATCTTCATCCACTGTCTGCTCTCTGTTTGACTCTGTAGCCCAGAGATCTGCCCACGAGCTGCCCATGGTAGAAAAGCAGGACATGGATGCCTGTTCGGTTCTCGGAGGCCAGCAGATGATTCTCACCGGTCAGAACTTCAGCTCAGATTCAAAGGTGATCTTCACGGAGAAGACTCACGGTAAGCGCTTTAAGACTGGTTTTGAGATATTTTGAGATATAATCACCCCAAGAAATGCAGTTGTCCCTCCTGTGTCAACATATGTGTTGAAACGGGAAGTTGGGGCTGGACATCCTGAATGCGTGTGGTTTGTTAGTTGATTTTTCTAGGCGGGGAAGAGACATTTCAGTCATTTTATATGTGCTAAATTCTTGTTCAAGTCCTCCTGGGAAGTTAGTATGTAGTAATTTCCCAGGAGGACATACTGCTGGCATACTAATTTTTATTTAAAAAAATTTTTGAAGCTGAAAGCATTATTAACTCCGCCAATAAACAGAATAAACAAACAAGCTAGCTAATTGCATTTAGTTACATCATAGTAAAACAATACTTGACATTTTGTACTTCGGACATAAGCAATGAAACCACTTAATTCCAATCAACTTCGTTGCAACCATTAAATGGTTGGGAAAGGAAGAAAAGAGTTAGAAAAGAAACACGGATGGACATTTGATTGAACAAAAACTTTGTTCTGGAAGAGAAAGACTGTATATTTTTATTTTTAAGTGTTTATCAGAGTTATTATTGTTAGGGCTGCACGATATTGGGAAAAAATGACATTGCGATATTTTATTTTTCTGTGATCTATATTGCGATATGAAATCTAATCAAATTTTTTCTTACAAACAAAAATGGGGTGAGCACACTTACATTCTCATTTTAAATTATTTAAACATCGACAACATTGTGTCAATTGATTAATATGCATGAGGGAGATAGAGCAAGACAGCGCTCGGGTTGTTTGAAGATGGTGAGCGTGCGGCCGGGGCTCGCCCTCTCTCTCTCTCGTGCGCGCACTCTCTCTCGCGCTCTGTCTCTCTCACGCTCTCTCTCTTTCGCGCTCTCTCTCACGCTCTCTCTCTTTCGCGCACGCTCTCTCTCATGCTCTCTCTCGCGCGCTCTCTCTCACATACTCTCTCTCATGCGTGCCCTCTCTCTTTCGCGCTCTCTCTCTCGCGCACGCTCTCTCTCACGCTCTCTCTCTCTCGCGCACGCTCTCTCTCATGCTCTCTCTCATACTCTCTCTCTTGCGTGCCCTCTCTCTTTCGGGCACGCTCTCTCTCTCTCACGCACGCTCTCTCTCACGCTCTCTCTCTCTCATACTCTCTCTCATGCGTGCCCTCTCTCTTTCGCGCTCTCTCTCTCGCGCACGCTCTCTCTCACGCTCTCTCTCTCTCGCGCACGCTCTCTCTCATGCTCTCTCTCATACTCTCTCTCTTGCGTGCCCTCTCTCTTTCGGGCACGCTCTCTCTCTCTCGCGCACGCTCTCTCTCACGCTCTCTCTCTCTCATACTCTCTCTCTTGCGTGCCCTCTCTCTTTCGCGCTCTCTCTCTCTCATGCTCTCTCTCTCTCTCACGCTCTCTCTCTCTCGCGCACGCTC